>NC_090647.1:284498828-284588828 GCF_040937935.1 Hyperolius riggenbachi
TTTGAAGCACTTATCTAAACTGTCTCACTGTATCTTGTTTGTTTAATCTCCCTGGCGGTATGATTATTTCCGGATTTTAGGTTCTCTACAATCCCTAAAACCAGGAAAAAAATCATGCTGCCAGAAAGCCAGCAGTAGCACTCACTCACCTCCCTGGACTCCCAACACTGCAATTTCCCCTCTGTCCTCTGGGGGTGCTGTACCTCTAGCGAGATCACTGTGTGATTCAGAGCCTCTGTGGAGAGGAAGTAGAATGGCTGCCTGCATCTGGATCCCCCGGGAGGTGAATGCCCGCTGCGTTCCATTGCTTTGCATTGAGCTCCCATTGGCTAGCCCAAGCTTAGCTCGGGGGTTACCACAAGGGAGGTTAAGGTTTTTCTGCAGAAATTCAAAGAATCATTAGGCTGCTTTGTTTCATCACTTAAAATGCTGTGTGTAGTATGTAAACTGCAAATATTAGAGAATGGTGCAATGTTATAAAAATATATATCTGAAAATAAAAATAGACTATTTTCTTTGCTACTAATGTTCTATTACTTATCCGTACTACAAAATCAATTCATTATATCACAATTTTATTTTCGCTTCATTGTCACTTTAAGAAGGCGCTCTATGCAAAGGCCTGGAGTGCCTGTCCATAAAAACAGCACTGTTGTTGATGGTACTCGCTCATGTGCAGTACATCAGCCCCTGTATGGGCAGGAGTGCCGCCACAAGAAGAAATATGACAAGCACTTGTGGGATATATTTAGAGGGCACAAGCAGGAACGGTGGGCTTGAGGATGATTCTGGAAGCCTCTGGATTGCCTCTACTAAGTGAAGTCACTTTTACCTAACCTCTCCTTACCGGTTTTACTTTAACCATTGTAACCTAACCCCCCCCCCAAATAAATAAATAAATAAATATACAGCACAGTCCCCAGCACCAGTGGGGATTGCCTGATGCAGGATACACGTGCTTGCTGGTTGCTTGAGCAACCAGCTGAAACAGCACAAACCCCCCCAGCCCCTGCTACCCCCCCCCCCCCCCCCCGAGATACTTACCGAGGCTCCAGCGATGTCTGGCAGTCTCTCTTTACTTCTTTGCGGGCTCCTAGAGGCTTTCCGGATTCCCCTGTGCACAGAAGCCTGAGTGTCAGCTGACCTGCATCAGGTCAGGTGACATGCCGGCTTCCATACACAGATGCCGCAAGCCAACTAGGAGCCTACTACAAGGTACAGGGGGACTGCAAGACATCGCTGGAGGCTAGGCAAGTATTTTAATGCCTGCCAGCCCCCTCAGAAAGCCCCTCAAAAGAGGTACCAGTAATCCTACAGGCATGCCGGTTAGTTGAGACGACCGGTTACTTACATTCTGGATAATGGGGACTCTGCTGTGTGTATATACAGTATATAGTTTTTTTTATTATTATTATTCAGACAGAATCTCTCCACGTGTAATTAAGTAGCTTGAGCCCACCATCACAGATTTGCTGCCCAGAAACAGCTACATTGGGGATAGGAAAGAAAAAAGGCAAGGCGATAAGACTGGCCCATAAAAGTCAACTTCATAAGAAAAAATGTTTTATGATTCAAACTTCACTGGTCCTTTCTATCCTGGTTCATTTTCCTTTATATTGACATATGAAAATAAGAAATATAACCATTTTAAAGGATGGGAATAAGGTTTAGCGTTAATTAAACACATTGTTCAGTAGATAAAATACATATATTTACATAGATCTGTACATCAGTCCTGAAAGAGGTACAAATGAGGAAGACAGAGGGACATGGCTCCCAAAGAGGGACTGTCCCCCAAAAGAGGGACCGTTGTGAGCTACACACTCGACTACATGCAGTACATACACTACACAATATAGACATATGACCATAGCTCCATCTTTGGGAGCCATGTCCCACTGTCCCTCTTTCTTCCTCACTTGTCCCTCTTTAAGGACTAATGTACAGACCTATGTAAATATAGGTATTTTTCTACTTAAAAATATGTTAAATTGACTAAAGTTTATACCAATCCTTTAAAATTGTATACTGTTTTCTTTGGACTATACGATTCAATTTTTCTCCCACAAAAGTGGGGAAAAAGTCACTGTGCCTTATAGTCCAAATGCAGAGTTCCTGACTTGTGAACGCCTGCCAATACGACCCTCCAACTCGCCGCAATGTCAGGTACTCCCTGCACTGTGCCCATGCAGAGGAGGACACAGGGGGACACAAGGGAGACACAAAGAGGCATAGAGGAGGAAACAAGGAGGACAGAGGCAGACACAAGAGGGACAGACGAGGACACAGGGAGACATGAAGTACTAAAGGGCATGAGGTACAAGGGGAATAATCCACAAGATGCCCCTTCACCATGGATGCACCAGGTATTAAAAAAAAATTCCCCCTGGTTTTTGTTCTCTAAACCTAGGTGCATCTTATGGTCAGGAGCGTCTTATAGTCCAAAAAATATGGTATTATTTCCATGTGTTATTATGAAGGGAAATAAACCAGGTTAAAAAGGACTAGTATGGTCTGTATTATAAAACAACATATTCTTCTTATAAAATCTTGATGGTATGCATGACTAGTGGCAGGGATGGGCTTTTGAGTATTAAACTACTTGAATTTGAAATTAAAATGAGGCTTGATTGTCTCCGGTGTAACCACGGGAGACGGGGGGTTATTTACCCAGAAGTCCGTCGGCTTCTATGCGTCTCAATCCACTCGCACGTGACCTATGGGACGCGTTCCCTGACTCACTACCACACTTCCTCCTTCAAGCCAGAAGGAGGAAGTGCGGTAGTGAGTCATGCAACGCGTCCGAGTGGATTGAGACGCATAGAAGCCGACGGACTTCTGGCTAAGTAACCCCCCCCCCCCCCCCCCCAGTCTCCTGTGGTCACAGCTGAGGCAATCAAGCCTCATTTTAATTTCGAATTTGAGTAGTTTAATACTCGAAAACCCATCTGTGACTAGGGGTGTTCTGGGGGTGTGGCAGAGGCATGGCTTAAAGGGGTTCTCCGGTACCTTAAAGTGGATCCAAGATAGACTTTTACTCATTGCATAATCGTGTTCCTTTCATATAGTTTATAGAGCATTCCTCAAACCAAATACTTTTTTTGTTTTGTCTTACTACTCTAATTCCCTATAAACTAAACATGCCTCGCCCACAGCTTTTTCACAGTGCCTTGGCACTGTAGCAAGGGCTTATGGGAGCTCAGTCTGGGAAGGGGAAGGAGGAGGTTACTAGCCAGAGATTTCAGAGGCAGAGGGGAAGAGGGAGGAGGAGAGGGACTGAATTTACACACAGGCAAACTGATAGCATCTCCAGCCCTCAGCCTGTGACAAACAGAACATGGCTGCCCTCATTGTATCACATAAATACATAATCATAAACTGTTGAAGCTGTTTGCAGCTAGATATGGTGTGTAAACTATCCAAACTTTAGATAAGGTATATAGACAAGTTACTTATTATAGTTAGTTTTTCACCTCAGATCCGCTTAAAAAAAAAGCTAAAACTGACACTTACCTGGGGCTTCTATCAGCCCCCTGCAGCTGTAATGTCTCGCGCCGTCCTCCGATGCGCCGTTCCCCGCCGCCGGCCCCCGGGCTAATTATTCGTCTAACTAGACGAATAGAACTGCTGCTGCGCGGCTGTGCGTGTCAGCGGGAGCTTACTGCCATGGCGCAGTAAGATTTTGTGTACTGCACCTGCGCAGTAAGCTCCTGCTGACGCACACGGGAGCGAGCACGCGTGCGGCTACAGCCGCAGTTATATTCGTCTAGTTGGACGAATAATTAGCCCGGGGCCGGCGGCAGGGAAGGGCACATCGGACGATGGCGTGGGACATTACAGCTGCAGGGTGGCGATAGAAGCCCCAGGTAGGAGTTAATTTTTCGCTTTTTTTAAGGTACTGGAGAACCAAATGTTGGGAGGTATAATATGACTATGGTAGGGATCAGATTGCCCTCCGAGGGACAAAACAATATACTCTGTGCAATGTTGCGGAAGATGTTGGCGCTATATGCATACTAAAAAAAAAAAAATAATGCCAGCGCTCCTTACATGACAACCGCATTAATAATAAATAATTAAGAATCCTTCTTTCACACCAGCACTAGTATTGTCTGTACTAACCATATTTCCCGCCCACCCATTAAGAAGGTCACGTGAATTAGTCACCTGAGTTTGACGTCACTTCCACCCAGTGTGGATGGCTGTGCGCGTTCCCGATGCGGTGTGACACAAGGCGCGCTCCCACGGGACAGAAGCGGTGAGTGCTCAGTGCTGAGCAGAGCGGCGCTGCGTGCGGGAGGCACGCTCTCTTATGTCCTTACAGCCTGCCTGGCTCTTTACTTTCTCGCTGTCATCCTTCATTTACGGGTGTGGTAAGATTTACGCATAACTTGTGCTTTCCTGCATTGGTGCTGGTGACAGAACCTATCACTGCAACTGTCAGTGCTGGAGCTCTGCTGTGATTGGCGGGGCCCAGTTGTGCTGCACGTTTTCTTTTCCTTTTCAGGGGGCTGTGCCCCTAATGGCTGCTAAATTAGGAGAATATGCATCATATTTGGCTACAGTCTCATGCATAACTTATTATGGCTTATTTACGCCACTAACTTTTAATAACTATTTCTCCTAAGCTCAAAACATCAATGTTGCCTTTTTTTTTCTCTTGAATCAATTTTTAAATTGCACCTGTTAGTGCAGGAAATGCCTTTGCTTTCTTAACTTAGGATTCTGCTGTCTGTCCTACTTATTGTTAGACACATTTACCTGCTTATTCCTTAGGGCTACTATCCTGAAAAACCCTAACATTTAAAACATGGTGCCTTGAAATTTAATGTTGTCTTTCCACTAGTCCAGATTAACCAGTTAAAGGGAATCTGACTTGAAAATGAATTTATGATATAAGGAATTTTATGTGTAGTACTGCTAAGAAATAAAACATTAGCACAGATATGAATCTCCTATTGTTTCCAGTACAGGAAGAGTTAACCTCTTTGGCGGTAATCCCGAGCTAGGGTCGGGCTGTAAAACCGCAACTCAGAGCGGTAATCCCGACTTCTACTCGGTGTAGCCACTAGAGGCTGTGTGCAGAGCAATGTGTGCAGCGGGCATTATTGCATACTTGTCAGGGGATCCCGACGTTGGCAGTCATTCTTCTTTCGCTCCTCTGAGGCTCTGCTTCCTCCGGGTGAGATCGCCAGCTGTCGTCATGACAAGAGTCGGCAATCTCACTTTAGAGTTGCAGCGCCACCCGGAGGCTGGAGGTAAAACTGCAGCGCTGGAGCCAGGGAGGTGAGTCATTGAACTGCTGCAGATCTCGCTGGCGGCATGATTTTTTTTTCCCAGGTTTTAAGGTCTGAAAGGGTGCAAAAAAATTGCACCGCTTTTAGACCCTAAAATCTGGAAAGAATCAAAACGCCAAGGGGGTTAAGAAACTTCAGTTGTTATCTATGCAGAAGAGCTTCTTTGAGCTGTGTGACTTTATAAAGTCTTTTGAAGCACTTATCTCAACTGTCTCTCATTGTTTCTTCTTTGTTTATAGTTTTTCTGCAGAGAAAAGTTCAAAAGATCACTAGCCTGCTCTGTGAAATCATTTAAAATACTGAGTGTATTGTGGAAACTGTAATTATTAGAGAATTATGCAATATTATATAAAAGAAACAAAAACAAACAAACTATAAACCTGAAAATAAAAATGACACTATTTTCTTTACTACTAATGTTCTATTAATTATCCGTATTACACAACCAATTCATTATATCATGAGGTTTTTTTCCCCTTCAGTGTCACTTTAACTGAAGTCACTTTAGGGATGAGTGATCTCATGAGTGATACTCATATATTTTATTTGCCCATTTCTCCCAGTTTTTACCTTGTTGAAATTATGTCCCTAGTACAATGTATAGCGCCAATATTTTATTTGGAAATAAAGGTTCATTTTTTTCAGTTTCGTGTTCAGATTTGCAAAAAATAACAGTAATATACCCTCTTGACATATATATTAAAAAAAAGTTCAGTCCCTAAGGTAATTTTTTTTCGTTTTTTTTGGTGTGTGGGAGGTAAGGGGTTAATCTTTAAATGTAAGTGTGGGTCTTTTTAAAAAGAAAAAAAAAATGTATGTAGGTGTAATTTTACTATTTGGCCACTAGATGTCCTCGCGCATTACTTTCCTTTGCACACCATTAGTATGCGAACAGGAAGTAATGCCTGGACCTTTACTTCCTTAGTTACAATGACCGCAGGCATCTCATTGATGGCGGCGACCATTGACACAGGAACTTGCATCAATGAATGGGGATTGCATTCCCATACATTGATCCCCCCCCCCCCTCTAACAATTAGCATCGAGAACCCCAACAGCGGCAATAAACCAATATCTACGCCTCTAGGCCGGGAACAGTCTTCCTGCGGGGCGTAGATATACTGCTGCTAGCGGCTAGTGGTTAATGACCATTGCAATGTGGTGCATTAGGTAGAAGCGATGCAACGCACTAAGTATAAAAGGGGCCGGATATTTATGCATTGTGCGCTTTCAACATGTGTTAATCTATGTGAATACTCCTAATACCATACAAAACTAAACAAAATTCAAAATAGGCCAGCCCTGTGTATAGCAAAGTTGCAATAATGTAAAGGATGTCTTTAAAATGACAGTCCTATGAATATATTCTCTATATACAGGTAGTCCCCGGTTTACGAAATCCCAGCTTACGAACGGTCGCCGACCTGCCGCAACCGGGGACTACCTCTTCTGCTGCTGGTTTTAAAGCAGAGTAGGTGCAGCGGAAGGCAGATGAGGTACATCTCACCTGTTCCGCGGTGGTAGAAGGTCCCAACGTGCTGCCCGGAAGCTGCACGGCCCGTCTTCTCTCTTCGTTCACTGCCCCCTCCAGTGGCTTCACATGCGTCGCATGACGCAATCAGGAAAATCACCCTAGTGGCGGCGCCTCCGGATGCGTCATTATGTGACGCATGAGAAGCCGCCGGGGGGACAGTGAACGAAGATAGAGGACGGGCCGCGCAGCTTCCGTGCAGCACGCTGAGACCTTCTACCACCGTGGAACAGGTGACATGTCCCCTATCAGCCTTCCGCTGCGCCTACTCTGCTTACAGAATGGGGGCAGAGGTGGCTGTCCCGACTTAAGGACGGGTTCAGGTTAAGAACGAACCGACAGTCCCTATCTCGTTCGTTAACCGAGGACTACCTGTATGCAAGAAGTTTTGAAGTGGGTTGATACCATTTATTGGCTAACTTAGAGATAAATAAGAGCAAGCTTTCGGCTTTTGAGCCTTCGGCAGACTGAATCCAGTATGCTTTATGCTTACAAGACAGCTATACACATGCAACATCAAAGGGGATACATGGATTTTATAGGAAACCTAAATACATGTCATATGATGCCTTCATTGAAGCAAAACACCCAAACAGGGCTTTGAGTAGTTGTTAGGTGATATATTAAAACCAGATGAGACCCTTTATTTACTCAATGCTCACACAACTGAGACTCTGCCTGGCACACAAGCATTGTAAATTTCTAGTTCAAGAGTTAGCTGTTATGCGTTTGGAAACTTGACTGTTGCTGCAATAGTCAAGTGATAATTGCCCCTCCTCACTCTGCTGCAAAGTATGGTAAAGTGGACCTGAACTCAGAACGTCCTCTCTGCTCTAAAAGATACACAACAGCAAAATAACCTTTAAAGAGAATCTGTACTCTAAAATTCTTACAATAAAAAGCATACCGTTCTATTCATTATGTTCTCCTGGGCCCCTCTGTGCTGTTTCTGCACTCCCTGCTGCAATCCTGGCTTGTAATTGCCAGTTTTAGGCAGTGTTTATAAACAAGACATGGCTGCTAACCAGAATGTGATAGGCTGAGAGGAGCTCAGTCTGTGACTCACACAGAGCCTGCAGGGGGCCTGGAGAGGGTGTGTAGAGCTTCTATCCTATCACAAGCAGACCTGCTCATTCCAGCCTGAGTGCCTGAGCCCGACAAAGCCGTCAGAGGAAAAAAGATTAGATAATATAACGGAGATAATACAGCCACTGTGCAACTAGGAAAGGCTGCAGTAAGACAGACCACATTAGAACAGGTATAGGAACTTATAGGATAGAACAGGGGTCCCCAAACATTTTGGGTCGAGGGCCGGGTCAACATACTTCAGACTGCTAGGGGGCCGGAGTATACATAAAATGATGTCTTTGCGGGCCAGACAGTGAAGTATACCCAGGTGACAACCTGCAGTCCAATTGGACAGCAGTGTCACCTGATGGGGAATTTGATTGGAAACCAGCGAATTACTGCTTTCTAGCTTCTATGTGGATGGGTGGTGGCAGCACTGCTATTGTATATGCGGACCAACAATATTCAAAAATGTAGCTGACCAGATCTATAAGTTATACATTTTTGCTATCATTCATAAAGGTGCAGTCGGTAGTGCGGGAAAACACCGTTCTTCTGCGCAATCGGTACTTAAGACTTCAGGGTGGTCATTCATAAAAAACTTGCCTGTTGCGATACAAGTGCAGAGGTTTTCTGGAGAAAGCTGGCGGTAGCGTGGCGGAAGACATGCGGAAACATAAAAGCTGCCCGATTCCCTCCGTGCGCTCCTCTGTCTGATGCTGCTTGGGAGGTCCGTCCCATTCATTCACAAGTAATCCGCCCGCCTATCGCTACTGTTGAGCCAGCGGTATTTTCCTTCCGCATACCGCTTGCTCTAATCTTTATGAATGGATGTGTTTGTTACTTTTTCTAGATTAATCTAGAAAAACTCCGCACAAGGCGGAAATGTATCGCTCTGTCAGCTTTTCATGCGGAAAGAGCCTTTATGAATGGGGATTTTGCTGAGTGTTCGGTAAAGTCACCGGTATTAAGCATTTTCGCATGCGGAAATGCTTTATGAATGATAGCCTTAGTGTGTGGGGGGCCGGCAAAAAAGCCTCAGGGGGCCGCATTCGGCCCGCAGGCCTTAGTTTGAGGACCACTGGGATAGAAGAAATAAGGCTGAAAATTTTGTTAGTCTCTTTAAGCAAAAAAAAAAAATTTCTTTGTTACAGCTCATACAAATCCTAAAATAAATCTGCACTGTTTCTACTTCCTGATTCATGGAAGCAGACCTATTAACAGCCTGTGCTTTCAAATTGGCTTATCTGCCATCTCTGCTGTGGCAGTCATGTGACACAGGGGAGAGCTCAAATTACAGCTTGTGATTAGACACACGAGGGGGAATTAAACATGCTAAACTCTCTAAATACATAACAGGGTGCATTTCTCTGTTTTCCTTCTGTCCTGTGCAAGCTGGAATGATCAGCATTTCAGTGACCATCTCTAGTGTGTCTGTGACATAAATTTCTCTCCTAGCTAGCTGCTCAGAGATCCTTCCAAAACTGCATGCAGCCACAAGACTTCCTAGTTGTACACAAATTGTGATGCAATGGGAATAACCAGATGGCAGGCACACTAATGGGCATCCGGGGCTTTACTCAATTAGGTAAAGTGATGGTTTACGCCTATGCATAGATGGCATAAGAAGCAGCAGGTGCAGCTGAGAGGATCACCAACAACAGTTTTGGTTAACAATAAAAAGATGATTTCCAGCCAAGTTCCAATCAGATTATTTTGAAATAGAATGAATTGTACAATGTTCACAGCTTTGTAATGGCCTCTAAACTGAACCTGAACAGTGGCCTTCCTTTTTTCATTTAACCTCCCTGCCGGTTATCCCGAGCTCAGCTCGGGGTAACCTGCCGCGGAGGATTCCTCAGGCCCTGCTGGGCCGATTTGCATAATTTTTTTTTTGTTACACGCAGCTAGCACTTTGCTAGCTGCGTGTAACTTACGATCGCCGCCGCTCCCCGCCGATTCGCCGCAACCCGCCGCGACAGAGGGTGTCCCCCCCCCCCAAGACCCGTGCGCTGCCTGGCCAATCAGTGCCAGGCAGCGTCGAGGGGTGGTTCGGGACTCCCTCTGACGTCACGACGTCGATGACGTCGGTGACGTCATCGCGCCCGTCGCCATGGCGACGGGGGAAGCCCTCCTGGAAATCCCGTTCAGAACGGGATTTCCGGATGGGTATATGCGCCGGCGGCGATCGGCGCATTCGGGGGGACGCCGCAGGGAGGGGGGAAGCATGTAGCTAGCGCTAGGCTAGCTACATGCTACAAAAAAAAAAATAATGCGAAAAAACACCCTCCCTGCCGTGCGCAGCATTTTTTTATAACGGCAGGGAGGTTAAAAATTAATAAATCTATCTATGTTCTCCTTTGAGCCAGGAATACATACCTGCCATTTAGTTTTTTTGTCTGCTGCTCCTGTCCTGAGATATCCTCCCTTCTATACCTGCAGCAATCATAGGTACTCCTTGCTGTGTCTCCCATCTCTCTAGTGTCAAGTGTCATCTGAGAGACACTAAAGCCCCATATACAAACTCAACAGCGGTCTTTTATGCAGCACAATTATCAAACAACGTTTGTTGTGAAACAAGTTGAAACAACCAAAAAAAGTAGATTGCTATTGTTCAAACAACTGATAAGACGTATATCCAACAGTTGGATTGACGTCTTATCAGTCTTATCAGTTGAGTGAACAATAGCAAGCAACTTTTTTTGGTTGTTTCAACTTGTTTCACAATAAACGTCGTTTGATAATTGTGCTGCATAAAAGACCGCTGTTGAGCGTGTGTATAGGGCTTAAAGAGAATCTGTATTGTTAAAATCGCACAAAAGTAAACATACCAGTGCGTTAGGGGACATCTCCTATTACCCTCTGACACAATTTCACCGCTCCTTGCCGCATTAAAAGTGGTTAAAAACAGTTTTAAAAAGTTTGTTTATAAACAAACAAAATGGCCACCAAAACAGGAAGTAGGTTGATGTACAGTATGTCCACACATAGAAAATACATCCATACATAAGCAGGCTGGCAGGCTGTATACAGCCTTCCTTTTGAATCTCAAGAGATCATTTGTGTGTTTCTTTCCCCCATGCACTGAAGTTTCAGGCTGCTCGTTTCTTCCTGCAAACAGCTTTGCCCTTGTCTGTAATTCTTCAGTATGTGAAAGCCCAGCCAGCTCAGAGGACGATTTATCCAGCTTGTAAAAGAGAAGAGAGAAGCTGCTCTAATCTAAATAATACACAAGCAGTGTGCATAGAGGGGCCTGGAAGGGGGAGTTCATAGCAGAACCACAACACTGAAGAACTTGGCAGCCTTCCAGACACAGGCTGACAAGTCTGACAGGGGAAAGATACATTGATTTATTGCAGAGACTGTGATAGTAGAAAGTGCTGCAGTAAGCTAGAACACATTAGAATAGCTTTTGGAACTTGTAGGATGATAAAAAAACAGGATGCAATTTTTGTTACGGAGTCTCTTTAAAGCCTATTTCTCCTGGACTGCAAAGTGGTGTGTTTTAACGCGTGTCACAGCCAACCTACCTGGAGTAAGCAGCTTTTGGTTGCAAAATAATACAACTGAATGGAAGCATTTGTAACCACACGCTTTAACATTTTTACATGGTGCGGTTATTGTGTCATTTTAAAATTTAACGCAGTGGAACACGGCGTGACCAAGCGTCCAGGAGGACGCGAAACGGCCGTCGCTAGGCCCACATCAGTCCCTCACTCCCACCTCCTACACTGACAGGCCCACACAAGGAGCCGCAAGGTACTATATATGTGCAATATTATGCAGATCTTGTATGCAGTTATGAATACGCCATGCACAGAATACAATGTTGATGTATAACACTGGCAATAAATCTACATGCTTAAGACGGAAGATGCACGCTATCTGTTTCTATATGCATAAAATTTTAAAATTTAAACCATACAGGAGAGGTACAGCATCCATGTACTTGAAACCTAACCCAAAACCAAACAAGGTAAAATCGAATCATAAGGATAAAGATAAGGAAGATAAAAGAATATAGGTTTAGGCTGGTTTCACAGTGGGACGTTAAAGTCCCATGTTACAGCAGCCAGTAACGCAGCCTAACTCACAGCACTGTAAAATCAATGGGCTGTTCACAGTGCACATGTTGCGTTACGTAGTAACGCAGCACGTTTAAACAAAGTGCTGCATGCTGTACGTTATATTCAGCTAAGCCACGTTAGACTGTTTGCACATGCTCAGTAATGTTGGAGGACGAGGTCTCTCCTCCTCCCCCCCCCCCCCCCCACCCCCCACGGCTAATTAATATTCACTGCACTCTGGTGACTCGTGGTGGGACTGTAGTGTTGTTCCGGATCATGAACTAATCGTTCGTTTGAGCCGGATCTTTTTTGTGAGTCGAATCATCCGGATCATTACAATGAAAGATTCGGTTCACAGTGGATGTCTGTCTGGAAGAAACAGGAACATACAGAATGTACAGTGCAGGGAAAGTCCTGTACTGCTAGTCATTTCACCCAGTCTGCTTCCCTAGTAAAATGATTCAAATGATTTGGTTTAAAGATCCAGATCTTTTCAATTATCCGATTCAAATGATCCAAATCCTTAAAAAGATCTGTACTTCCTATCACTAACCTGGAGCGGCTGCTTTGAGAGCTGCATAACGCAGCTCAATCTGACGTCCAACTTCAACACCACCATGCGTTGCGTTAGGGGCACGTTATGCGACCATAACGTCTCCTAAAACGCAACGTCTTGGTGGGAAAGTAGCCTTAAGGAAGCAAAGTTCTCGACTAGTATCTTTCATGGGACAAGCGCTAGACAGGGCTTTCTGCCCTCTGGATTTCACTACTGGGTGGATCAGTCTGGTGCTGCCATATGACACGCAAAGTAGAAACAAAAAATAGATGCATCGCAATATTTCCAGGATTTCTAGCATAACCATACAAATGATGGGTCTAAATGAGGAAGTGGGACTTTGATGTTTACAGGAAGTAGATGTAAGACCTTATCTCTAACAGGAAATACGTTTGTAGACCTCTTAACCCTTTATAAATAACTGCACAAAGTATCTTTAAAGGACCACTGTCATGAAAATCTTAAAATTTAAAATATATGTTAACATATAGAGATGAGTATGTTTCAGAGTAAAATGAGCCATTAATTACTTTTCTTCTATGTTACTCTCACTTACAGTAAGTAGTCGAAATCTGACAGAACTAACAGGTTTTGGACTAGCCCATCTCCTCACAGGGATTCTCATGGTTTACTTTATTTTCAAAAGCACTTGGTGAATGGCAGTTGCTCAGTCCAGCTGCCAAAATGGTGTACAGCGAGCAGGGAGGCTGTCCAGCATCATTTATATAAATCTTTCAGGGAGTTTCTGTATAAAGAGTAAAGGTCATGCTGAGAATCCACTATGGAGAGATGGACTAGCCCAAAACCTGTCGGTAATGTCAGATTTCTACTACCTACTGTAAGTGACAGCAACATAAGAGAAAAGTCATTTATGGCTCATTTTACTCTTGAAGATGCATGCTTATTTGTATGTGTTTTAAATATATTTTAAGATTTTCATGACCGTGCTCCTTTAACTTTGGAAAGTTGATTTCCATAAGTAATACTTACAATGTAAACTAATCAATATATTTTTTTGCTGTTCTTTAGAAAATGTGTAGACCATTTGTGGCCAGCAGCCCCAGGTTTTAACTCGGTATTAATTGTTAGCTAGTGGTTAGGTCTCTTCCGCGAGGGCACGTCAATGTCATGGAAGAGTCTAGTGCGGAACAATCTGCGCGCAAACTGTTTCTGGAAACTAACATACTCCATTTGCTGCATCTGTCTTGAATGCAAGTTGTGTAATCTGCCTGTGTTTTGGGCTCTGCACATCTATGCAGCTGGTCCATTCGGGTGCAGCCTCCATTTGTGAGCGCTGCCAATTTCCTCCTTTTGTAATCAATATAATCGCTTTCAGAATTTGCTATATACAGTGCCGAGTTTAGTTTGGCTTTAAAGTTATCCGTAACTAAAGCTCGGGATACAAATCAGAGCTCCCCCATCCCCCCCCCCCTTTATTGCTGAGCGCAGCCCCCTGCACATCGGAGCCACACTGCTCCTTTTCTTGAAGCGTGGGTGTGCATGAGCAGTACCATGGAGCCCATGGCTCCGGCCTAATACACATGCGCGGGCAGGATCGAGCAGCTATTGCGCAGCTGCCCTGGAGGAAGAATAGCTCCGATATTAGCAACAAAGTATTGTCACTAATCTTCTGGGGGGCCTTGAACAGCGACAGGAGACATCAGAGTAGGGAGGGAAGCCTCAATAGGTCCTAAGGCTTCCCTCTTTCTGTAAGTATCTAATTTTGTACCTGAGCTTCGGTTCGGGTACTCTTTAACTCAGGGCTGTGGAGGCGGTACAAAAATCTTCAGACTCCGACTCCTCAGTTTATGAAATCATGACTCCGACTCCGGGTACCCAAAATGGCTCAGACTCCGACTCCTCGACTCCAACTCCTTAGTCTAATACTTAACAGGGCTGTGGATTTTGTACAAAAATCATCCGACTCCTCAGTTTATGAAATCAACGACTCCTGGTGCCCAAAATTGCCCCGACTCCTCGACTTCGACTCCAACTCCGACTCCTCAGCCCTGCTTTAACTACCGACCGCGTCACGCCGACAGGCGGTCCTGGGGCTGCGGCCACGCCTGTTTTGCAGGAGATCGCTCTCGCTGATGCGCATGTTTCTGGTTGGTAGATGGAGCTCCACCCCGCCTTCATTCTTCCAACGGCTATTGCTGCTAGGAGACTTTCACTCGGTACAGCGCTGTGTTCTAATGCAGCGCGCTGTACTAGGGACAGCTGTGTGACATGGCTGTCCTCTCCAGAGGCTCAGGGGTGATTGGCTGGTGGGGGGAGAGAGGGCAGGTTTGGGAAAAAAGGAAATTTATTACAAAAACATTAACATGAATATTTGTAAAACACACACCCACACACCCCCCACCAACAGAAAGCTCTATTGGTGGAGAGAAAAGGATCAGACCCCACCAACAGAAAGCTCTGTTGGTGGAGAGAAAAGGGGGAGGAATCACTTGTGTGCTGAGTTGTGCGGCCCTGCAGTGAGCCCTTAAAGCTGCAGTGTCCTATTTAATGAAAACCGGCCTGGTCATTGGGGGGGGGGGGCTTAACACTGCGGTCCTCAAGTGGTTAAAGGCCTTAAAGGACTACTGTAGCCCCCGGAATAAAAAAAAGTTTAACTTGGGGCTTCTAACGTCCTGTGCACTCCCAGGACAAAATGATCCTCCGCTTCCCCACCACAGCTCACTTCAGGATTTTGCAACTTTAATTTCTCAAACCACTGCGCCTGCGTGGCTCTGGCCGCACGTTGCCTCGCTCCCACTGACGTTGCCGGGTTCGAGGACGCAGTGGTTTGCGACATTTAAGACACAAAATTCGGAAGTTAGGTTCCCCCCACCCCCCGGGGTTTCAATGCTCCTTTATTCCTTCACAGTTCCATACAATACATCAGTTATCGAACCCCCTCATCACCTTTCTAAGTGCTCTTACAATACTTCCACCCTCTATACCAAATGTTGTTCTACTAACCCTGCCTTCCTCCATATCCTATGGCAATTTCCACCCATTGAAGGATTCTGGAAACCAGTAATCCAGTTTCTCCATGACACTGTGGGCTCTCCGGTGTCCCTGGACATTAAACTCTGCATTTTAAACCTTACTGATGACGACTTATCTACATTTAATACAGTTTTATTGTGAACTGTATTTACCGCCAAACAGTTTGTGGCATTTAGATGGTTATCCCCCATACAGCCCGCTCTGGAGAACTGAAAGTCTAGAGCAGGGGTCTCAAACTCGCGGCCCGCGGGCCATTTGCGGCCCTCGATACAATATTTTGTGGCCCTCGCCGGCAAAAGCTTCCTTATAGTTCGCTTCAGTGCTCCCAAGTAATCCGCCACATCCCGCCGCTAAACGAGAGCCCCCAAATCGCCCGGGGGGCAATCCGCCGGCATTTCCTGAAAGGGGCAGAGCTTTCAGCTTCAGCTCTGCCCCTCCTGACGTCAATCGCCGCACGGCTCGCCGCCTCTCCCCGCCCCTCTCTGTGAAGGAAGAGTGAGGGGCGGGCAGAGGCGGCGATGCACCGCGATTGAGACATTCCTTATGCGGCCCAGCCTCATCCTGACTTTGCCTCCTGCGGCCCCCCAGGTAAATTGAGTTTGAGACCCCTGGTCTAGAGTGAAGGCTTCTCTGCCCTTTAAGAAACTAATATTTCATCACAGGGGGCATCCCAATAAATTTGCTTAAATATGGAATCGCTGGATGTGAAACCCGCATTTATGAATACAAATCTGTATGTTATTTGATACTTTTATAGTTATTTGAATCCCTGCATAAGCGTTTTTTTTTTTGTTTTTTTCCCCTAGATGGGTCTCACTGTTGTGATATTACTTGGATTTTATGTATATGTACACTGCGTGATTCTGAAATGTGTTTTTTTTTTTTTTTTATCTTGGTGTCGTTATGCTTGATTTTTACCCACTGCTGAAAAGGTTCTGTGTACCATTGATGTAATTTGTCAATAAAATATTTGGTTGATAAGACCTTAATCTTAAGGCCCTGTTCCCAATGCACAAGACCTAACATACTTTTCAGATTGTATGCTATTTTTAAATTGCGGTGTAATGTGCTTTCTTAAAGAAATCCTGTGTTGCTTTTCTCCCTAGTATGATGCACAGTTTTTTTAATGTAATTGCTCTTCTGTCCCAGTGTAAATAAATGGGGATCTGCAAGCACACCAAGATTTACAACTGGTGTTTGGTGCCTTGGGGGTGCAGTGCTGTAGCCTGGGGGAGGAGTTTTTTTCCTGCTTGGTGTCTATCCTCCTGAGGCCAGGGAATGTATCAATATTGTATTGATATGTTATTTACCGTACTTTATTTTATCTTTTTGATAAACGTGTATGCATTCATTTTATTTGTATTGCTTTTCTCAGACAGGTCAATGAACCGTATCCATGCCAGTCTGAATAATCTGTAATCCCAGATATGGCTGGGGGGCGCCGGGGCCCAAACCGGACGTCTTACTGTCGCACACCACTTTCTGATCCAGGGTCTGCGGGTGGCTCAGTTCATGGTGGAACGTCGGTCAGTGGAGTGAGATCTAGAGCCAGGTACAAAAAGGCAACAATAAGCTGTTGGTGTTCTCTGTTGTAGCATGCATATAGGGCTGTAACCTAGTTCTATACAGCACTCAACCCTGAACTGAAGCCTACAAAAGAATAAAAGTATGCACCACCCACCCATGCAAGTATGGCTCTAAATGTGACTTTTACAAAAGCAACAACAAATGGATCAAGCTTAAAGAGAAGCTGTACTCTAATATTCTTACACTTAAAAGCATACCATTCTATTCCTTATTTTCTCCTGTGCCCCTCTGTGCTGTTTTTGCCACTCTCTGCTGTAATCCTGGCTTGTAATTAACCGTTTTAGGCAGTGTTTACAAACTAACCAGCTTGTGATAGGCTCACATAAACAGTGTGTGAGTCATACAGTGTGTGCAGGGGGCCTGCAGAGGGTGTGTATCGCTTTTATCCAATCACAAGCAGCCCTGCACATTCCACACATTCAAGCCTTAGCCTGACAGACACGACAGAGGAAAGGAGATAAGATTTATTACAGCCAGTGCAATTAGGAAAGGCTGCAGTAAGCCAGAGCACATTAGAACAGGCATAGGAACTTATAGGATAGAAGAACTAAGGCTGAAAAATTTGTTACAGAGTATCTTTAAAATTTGGACAAAATTGCACTAGTTATAACTGAAAATATTGCAAATAAATAACTGTTGCTTAAACAATACAAAAATAAATAGTAGAAGAAATCTTAAGAATTACACCCATATCAATATAACTAAACTAGTAATTATGATCCACACTTTCCTCAGAGCATTCAGTGCACCTTCTTAATCTGTGAATTTTGCATGTATAGACAAGATCCAGCAGGAAACAGCTTTTGCATGTTTGTACTGATGCATATTCTTTGTATGCTGTTGTCAGTATCTTCAGACTATTTAATGCAGTAGGGGGATGCCTCTGGATGATCTTCACCCTCCACTGCTTGCCGGAACAGTTGTTTCTTCAAGACTTCAAGACCACACTCCTCCATCCATGTATAATTACTGCCACACTGCACAGGCGCAAGTACAGCCTGTTCAGTAGCACAGACTCGTGCAAAGAGGAAAATAAATATACTTTAGCGTCTCAGTGCTACTGCACTGGACTGGTGGTGAGGGCGATGGTGGAAGCCCTCTGGACTATCCAGAGGCTTACCACTACTGAGGTAAGTATTCAGTTGTGGTCTACCTCCCCCTCAATTACCCTTATGAAAAAATTCAGGTAGAATTTTCTTGCTGACTTGTGAATCTTTGCATTCTCTTTCTGACTGCATTGCAGTGTTGTCTGTTCCTCAAACTTTTTATTTTCTCTCTTTCCTAGGAGCACCTCAAGCACTGGCTTGTCAAGCCCTCCTTTGGCTGCCCAGACCGTAGTACCTCTTCGGCATTGCAAAATCCCAGAATTGCCTGCAGATCGCCATCTTTTGTTTGAACTGCAGCTTTTTTTGTGTCACCTCATTGCCTTGTTTGTACACTACATAAATATCTACAAGACTGTTTGGTGGTACCCTCCATCTCACCCCCCTTCACATACTTCTTTGGTAAGTACTAGAAGTTTGGCAAGCATATGCAAGCAACAGCCGACTGATCATTATGGTGGGGACCATTGTGCTAAATCCAGGAGGTGACATCAGACCAAACTGGCCATTTGTTCATGAATCGTGAAGGTAGTGACTTATGTTTCTGTGATGTGCGATTCTTAAGGTATCCTCTAAGTCAGCAATAGCTGCTGCTCCCTGCACATAAAAGCCTAATGTAATGAAGCAAAAAAATTAAGAAAATTGCAGAACATTTTTTTCTTTAGGAGCCTTATTAATGTTTTGAATAGTAAAATAAATGTATAGAATGCTTGCATTTTCAAACAAGTGAAAGATGGATTTTTATATTCTAAAAGGTATGATGCCTCTTGCAAACTGCATGCGATTCCAATTTTGACACTATTTTACATCCGATTCAGATTTGTGATTTTGACTCTACCGCGTGGTAGATACAGCTTCCCTGGCTCCGGGCTCTCTGACGCTAGAGCAACAGCCAGCCGCCTGACCTGCCCTGTCACCTCTCTCTGCAATGTTGTGCACACCAAAACAGGAAGTAGTATGTGTGACATCGCAGAGCGTGGAGACAGCGTGGATCAGGCGGCTGGCGCTCTACCATCTGAGAGAGCCAGGGAAGCTGTATTTTCTGCCGGTTTTAAGGAGCTTGTTGATGGGGTAGGAGGATTGGAGATGGATTGGGGGGGGGGGGGGAATAGAAGCTTCTTCACACTACTATCGGCACTGCCCCTGGCTGAGACACCCTGCCGATAACACCCCTTACAATTCGCCCAGCCAGCCGATCACTGTCACACAGGCAGAGGAGCGCTCCTGCAGTGTACAGCTTCAGCTTGCGCTATTATGTGAGAGCCGAGCGCTGATTGACAGCAGGCAATGGAGCACTCCTGCCTGCAGTTTGTTTACAGCACTAACGTTTGACAGCTGGATGGGATTTCAAAACACTCAGACCCCCACCTAAATTGTTGTGGGGAGAACACGAGGATGGTTGTTATACAGTGTTCTCTAATACAGTTGTTCCAAAGGTAGCAAAGTGGAAGATTTTTGCTCATAGGTGAGGAAACTGTCAAAATGTTCTGTGACTAACTTGGGATTTTATTTTATTATTTTTTTTTATTTTTTTTTTGTAAACCGATCCTGTCTACTTTCTCTTGTTACAGAATTTCCACTTGATTGATTTCAATGTTTTAACCCTCACAACAATTGTGCTTGCAAGAAGATTGATTGCAGCTATTGTGCGAGAGGTGAGTGTTGCACATTAAGGCATTCACTAGTTTTTACAAAGACTTAAGCCCAGTAAACACTATGCAATTTCCTGTCAGATTGACAGGTCCATTCAAAAAATTCCAAAAAGTTGGATCAACTTCTGATCAATAACGCAATCGATTTTCCACTGTAATTGAAAATTGTTTGAATCATTGATCGGGAGTTGATCCTACTGGCATGAAAATACCGTATGGACCCATCGATCTGATGGAAAATTGCGTGGTGTGTACTGGGCTTTACATTTGAGATATCTTTAGTCTACCAGACTTTGGATGTAAAGGTACCTATAGGCAATGAGGAGATGGGAGAGATGTTCTTAATTATAAGATCAAGCCAGACTGTAGTTTTTGTTAGGATACCTGCTGTGGGTTTTTTTTTTTTTTTTTCTTTCTAAACTACTCTGTTTTGTTCAAGTTTGCTATCCACTTTCAACTTCCTTATGGTTTCTCATACTGTTGCCTTTTTTTCATCATTTCAAATTATTAACTTCTCATATTTTTCTGGCAGAAGTTACAAAAGCGAAACACAGCACACTGTGTAGTGGAAAGTTTATGGGTGTTGCCACATTAACTTGTTGCAATCATTCATTCTTTTGTCCGAAGCAATTGCAGTCTTTTTCTTTAACAACATCTTCATATAGACATCAGACTGTTAGGCCCCATACACACATCAGACTATAGTCTTTTGAAAATGAAAGATCACAGACCAATCTTACCACCCTTCATGTAGTATGAGAGCCATACTATACACAGTCTTTTCTATGGAGCTGAACTCCCCATCAGACAGAAATCTTGGCAAGATGCTGCACACACAGATGCTGTACAGACACAAAAGATCAGTATCTGCAAAAGATCTGTTCCTGCCAAAAATCCATTCCTGCAAATTGCAATGATAGTCTATGAGATCTGCAGATCATCATACACACATGATTTAACTGACATTCATCTGCAGATCAGATCCAACAGGATGGATTTTCAGATCTACAGATGATTGCTTGATCTGCAGATGAATGTCAGTTAAATCATGTGTGTATGATGATCTGCAGATCTCATAGACTATCATTGCAATTTGCAGGAATGGATTTTTGGCAGGAACAGATCTTTTGCAGATACTGATCTTTTGTGTCTGTACAGCATCTGTGTGTGCAGCATCTTGCAAAGATTTTTTTCTGATGTGGAGTTCAGCTCCATAGAAAAGACTGTGTATAGTATGCTCTCATACTACATGAAGGGTGGTAAGATTGGTCTGTGATCTTTCATTTTCCAAAGACTATAGTCTGATGTGTGTATGAGCCTTAAGTTTGTGGTGGTGTTTCCTTGATTGATTGGCTGGCTGATTGTTCCCAAGCAATTTTCCCTTCCATATCTCTGCATGTACCTGTACATCCATGCATTTTAACATGATTCTTCCTCATCTTTTTTTCACAACCCTTTGCATCCCCGAGAATCCAGAGTACCTTTCCCATCTGCAGTCTATGAAAGCCATCTTCTAGGCTGCATTACGGTGTTTCTGTTTGAGAGTAGCTCTCTAGAAAAAAAATTGCCTTTCTCAGTGTCATAACAAACAAAAGTTTGCCTTCTTAAAACAGAAAGGTATTTGCGATTATTAAGGTTGGAGTGAGCAGATGCATCAACGCTGAATATGCAAATCATGCTTTGTTGTCCTTGTAAGCTAAACACACCTCCAGAACCACTAGAATGCAATGATGTGTCAGCTTGTTGTACAGAGCCACAATAATCTAACTTGCATACAGACTGTTACCCAGAACGTCATTTCGGACAGCACCCCTGGATGAGACCTGTCTCCCTCCCCACCGTGGACAGGAAACTGTTAAAAGAAGAATTTGCATAAGCCACATATAAGATACTACACCTGCCACAGTACCTCAGTTTAGTTTCCTGTCCCGGACGGGATGCATGGGAGAGGTCTCCAGGAGTGCCATCCATGTCAGGCGGCAGGGGCAGCGTTTTCCAGAGCTCCAAGCAGCGCTGTTCAGTGAACAGTCGGAGCCCTGCAGCGTGGAGGAGGCTTCTCCATCGGAGGCAGCGACTTTATGCGCGCATGTGCGTGCATTGAAGAGAGTTCACTTCCGGTTGAACCGGAGGTAGTCATGCGCTGGCGTCCTGCGTGATCTGAAGTCTGAGCCGGGCGGCAGGGGCCGCGGCGGTGATTAGGAATCAGCATACAGCTGATTCCTTGGCCCGTTCAGACTGCACGTGTTTCCAGACGCGTTTTGGAAACGCGTGCAGGAGGCCGACACGCACGACATCAGACAGTGCATAGAGTGCACTGTCTGATGTTCCAACTGCATGCGTTCCGGACCTGTGCGGTCCGGGAACGCATGCTGCACGCAGATTTTGTCAAAACGCGCGGCTGTCCCATTCACTTTTCAGTGATGAGATCAGCCACACAACGCACACAAACGCGGATGGCGTGCGTTCGTATGCGTTGCGGTCCGCACGCGTTCCGCACGCATGGCCATCCGCATTTGTGATCTGAACGGGCCCTTAAGGTAAGAAGCTGATTAAGCATATGCTTAGCCGGCAGGGGCTGCATGCATAATTAGATCAGCTGCATCAAATCAGCAGCACAGGTATAAGTTTGTAGCATCCATGATGCACTCTGGTTTGTGGCTGGGATCATGGAAGACGCCTCTGGGTCAGCTCCTGCATAATCTGCTAAATCTGCCCAGGATCCCTCTCTGGCAAGTAGATGTGGTTATGTTTCTTCTGCTTGGCTGGATGTATATTATGTATAGGGGGATTTGTCTAATGGCTGGCTATCATTTATTATGTTTTATACCCTCCTAAAAGACATAAGACTGAGAAGGTTGAAAAGTCTGACAAATCTTCTACTCAGTCCAGTCAGCATGGATTAGCAACTCTGAATTGTACCGGTATTGTACAGAGAAGGTCCACAGACAGCAATAGGAAATTAAAGATTCTGCTATTGCTTCTACTGCCTCAGCTGCTTCAGATAGGCCTGGGACTAGTAGTGCTATGGATTATTTGCCTGTTATAACTAATCCATCATCTCCTATGTTGTCTGCACCTCCGACTATGCCTCCTTCTTCTAAGAGACATAGGCCTGTATTCATAGAGCACTCCCGCATGCGGTAATGCCCAAAACAGCTGACTTTACCGACCATTTAGCAAAGTGTGCATTCATAGAACCTGTTTCCGCATGAAAAACTGACATTCCTAAGCAGTGCGGGAAATTACCGCCTTCTGCGGAGATTATCACAACACCTGTCGCTGAAGGTTAATTAATAAAGATTAGAGCAGGCGGAATGTGAGCGGAGAAACGCGGCTGTTTGGAAAATGTGATAAGCCAGCGGATAACAGCCAAGCTAATGTAGAGACAGACCTCCCAGGCAGCTGCAGTGAGAGCAGAACAAAAACTGCATCCCAGAATACCCAGGCTGTGTTTTTTAACCCCTGGGGTACCTGTTTTCAGATAAATTTTACATCAGAAAGCCTGCATGTGTAACATTTCTTGAAGTTCTTCTAAGTTGTGGCAATTAAATAGATTGTTTAGAAGAACTATTAGGGCTCTTTTCCACTATGAAATGCGATTGCGATCGCGATTCCAGTCGCGATCGCAATCGCGTTTCAATTTCCACCATGCGATTGCGATTGAGCTGCTATACTCATTGTAGTTCAGCTCAATCGCATACAAAATGCGGCAGGGCAACGATTGCGCTTTGACCAAAATCGCATCGCAATCAAATCGCACTAATGGAAATTGCTGCTGCAGTTTCCATTAGTTTAATGTACCTTGCGATTTGCGATCAGAAGCAAATCGCAGGCTAGTGGAAAAAGGCCCTTAGAAAGATTCAGCGCAGATTCAGGGTAAGGAGAGACAATTTAAACAAAAATACACATGTAAAGGGATGCTGGGGCTGCCTCCTTTATAATAAATCTGTCTCTGCACAGAGCAAATGTATCAAACTAGGAGGAAGATTTGAGTAAAACTGACTAAGGGCCTTTTTTTCACTACCCTACGATTTACGATTTGATTCTGATCGCGAGGTATATTAAACTAATGGAAACTGCATTCCATTGGTGCAATCTGATTGCGATGCGATTTGCACAAAGCGCAATCGTCGTCCTGCTGCATTTTTGTATGCGATTGAGCTGTACTATAAGTATAGTAGCTCAATTGTATAGTGAAAATTGAAGTGCGATTGTGAACGCAAATGCGGTCGCGATCACATTTCATAGTGGAAAAGAGCCCTAACCGAAACGTTTTTCTCCTGAATTAATGAAAGACTTACTAATGGCTATGCATGAGACAATGGGTATTAAGTCTGAGCAGAAATCTTTGACACCTTTGGATCAAATGTATGAGAGTTTGGCGGATCCTCATTCTCGGTTTATTTCAGTCCATGCTACTCTTAGGCTGGTTTCACAGTGGGACGTTACAGCAGCCAGTAACGCAGCCCTACTCACAGCACAGTAAAAACAATGTGCTGTTCACAGTGCACACGTTGCGTTAGGGTATAACGCTGCACGTTAAATGAAAGTGCCGCATGCTGTATGTTATACCCCATAGGGCTGTGTTAGATTGTTTGCACATGCTCAGTGACTAGCCACATGACTAATATGCACTGCACAGTGGTGACTCCTGGTGGGACTCATAGTGTTGTCCGGATCATGAACGAATCGTTCATTTGATCCGGATCTGTTTTGTGAGTCGAATCATCCGGATCATCACAATGAGAGATTCGATTCACAGTGGATGTCTGTCTGGAAGAAACCGGAACATACAGAATGTACAGTGCAGGGAAAGTCCTGTCCTGCTAGTAATTTCACCCCCAGTCTGCTTCCCTAGTAAAATGATTCAAATGATTTGGTTCAAAGATCCGGATCTTTTCAATTATCCGATTCGAATGATCCGAATTTTTAAAAGGATCCGGACTTCCCATCACTATCCTAGAGCAGCTGCTTTGAGAGCCGCATAATGCGGCTCAATCTGACGTCCAACTTCAACCTTAACCTCCCTAAAACGCAACGTCTTGGTGTGAAAGTAGCCTAAAGATTATGATTAAGAAGGAGTGGGATAATCTAGGAAAGGGTTTTTTGGCCCAGATCATTATCTAAACGTTATCTTTCTCCTGAAGATCAGGGTTTTGGGGAACCCCACCTAAATTAGATCCATATTTTTAAAGGGTATCAAACAAAACTGACTTACTTTTTTGAGGATTTCTGGGAAATTTTGAATAATTTCCCTAAAGTTTTGAATGCTTTCAATTTATCTAGTGGACGCTTCAGATGATACGGTTAAACTTACGGCAAGAACTATGGCATTAGTTAATTCAGCCAGAAGAGGTGTATGGGTAAAAACTTATGACCCTCTAGACAGAACGGCAGAGACACACACACACACACACACACACACACACACACACACACACACACACACACACCCACACCCACACCCACACCCACACCCACACCCACACCCACACCCACACCCACACCCACACCCACACCCACACCCACACCCACACCCACACCCACACCCACACCCACACCCACACACACACACACACACACACACACACACACACACACACACACACACACACACACACACACACACACACACACACCCCCACACACACACACACACACACCCCCACACACACCCACACCCTTTCCAAGGTAAACAGTACTTTTGTCCCTCTTCTAAGAATGAGTCAGATCCCTAGTCCTCTAAGGGCAGGAGATGGGCTCCCTACGAGTCACAGAAGCCTAAGTCAAACTTTACTTTTACCAAGAAGTCAGATAAGCAATGACGCTAGTATTCCAGTGATATGGAGAATTGCAAATTTCAAAACATGGCAACTACAGTGCACAAAATATTGGTTATTTAGGCTTCTTTCACAGTGGGACGTTACAGGCGCACGTTAGAATAGCTTGCAACGCAGCCCAGCTCACAGTAATGGAAAAATCAATGGGCTGTCCACGGTGCCCACGTTGTGTTACAGTGTAGCGCTGGACGTATAAAGAAGGTGCAGCATGCTGTGCGTTATACTCGGTTTTAGCCGCATTAGACTGTTTGCATATGCTCAATAATGTGTGTTTTTGTTTTTTTCGTGCAGGAGAGGGGAGAGTCCGCTGTTGTGGCCAGCCACATGACTAATTAATATGCACTGCAGTGTTTACTTCCTGGAGTGGCCGCTTATTGGCTGGTGGGACCGCGTGATGCGGAGTTTTCCGATCACATGCTCTCCACAGTCTTTTGCCGCATGCGCTGTTTTCGTCCGATGGTATGCGTCAAAAAGTATGCATCAAGAGACTCATAACGCGGCTCTATATAACGTCCAACTTCAAAGCTCACGTGCGTTGCGTTAGGGCAGGGGTCTGCAACCTTTGACATAAAGAGCCACTTGGACCCGTTTCCGAAAAGAGAAAAAAACTGGGAGCCGCAAAACCAGATATGACCCCCATATGCACAAATCGTTAGCAGATATGACCCCCATATGCACAAATCGTTAGCAGATATGACCCCCATATGCACAAATCGTTAGCAGATATGACCCCCATATGCACAAATCGTTAGCAGATATGACCCCCATATGCACAAATCGTTAGCAGATATGACCCCCATATGCACAAATCGTTAGCAGATATGACCCCCATATGCACAAATCGTTAGCAGATATGACCCCCATATGCACAAATCGTTAGCAGATATGACCCCCATATGCACAAATCGTTAGCAGATATGACCCCCATATGCACAAATCGTTAGCAGATATGACCCCCATATGCACAAATCGTTAGCAGATATGACCCCCATATGCACAATATTTCAGCAGATATGACCCCCATATGCACAAATCGTTAGCAGATCTGACCCCCATATGCACAATCCTTCAGCAGATCTGACCCCCATATGCACAATCCTTCAGCAGATCTGACCCTCATATGCACAATCCTTCAGCAGATCTGACCCTCATATGCACAATCCTTCAGCAGATCTGACCCTCATATGCACAATCCTTCAGCAGATCTGACCCCCATATGCACAATCCTTCAGCAGATCTGACCCTCATATGCACAATCCTTCAGCAGATCTGACCCTCATATGCACAATCCTTCAGCAGATCTGACCCCCATATGCACAATCCTTCAGCAGATCTGACCCTCATATGCACAATCCTTCAGCAGATCTGACCCTCATATGCACAATCCTTCAGCAGATCTGACCCTCATATGCACAATCCTTCAGCAGATCTGACCCTCATATGCACAATCCTTCAGCAGATCTGACCCCCATATGCACAATCCTTCAGCAGATCTGACCCTCATATGCACAATCCTTCAGCAGATCTGACCTCCATATGCACAATCCTTCAGCAGATCTGAAAATAAAAATTTACTCACCTAGTCAGAAGACCTCCTGTCACGATCTCCTCCTGTCCCGACCTGGTGGCGCGCAACTCCCACGATCCTCTTCCCACGTCACGTTCTGCCTGCAGGGCTATGGGAAAATGGCCGCTCGAAGCCCTGCACTGCACTGGTCCGGCGGCCTCTCTGATAGGCTGCCAGCCAGCAACAACAGCACACGTCACGAGCGCCGCAGCCACTGGCACCGGAGCCGCCTAGGAGCCGCGGCGAAGATCAAAAAGAGCCGCATGCAGATCCGGAGCCGCGGGTTGCCGACCCCTGCGTTAGGGGCACGTTATGCAACCTTAGCGTCGCATCTAACGTCTTAGTGGGAAAGAGCCCTTAAGGTGGTTTTTGGAGGGATACAGAATAGAGTTCAGCCAGCCTCCTCTTCAGAACTTTTGCATTACTCCCCGCTTGCAGGACCAGATAAAGTTTTCAGCCCTACAATTGGAAGTCCTTTCCCTGTTTAGGAAAAAAGGGTAATTCGAGAAGTACCGAAATGTCAGAGGACAGGGATTCTATTCCCCTGTGTTTTTCTAGTAAAGAAGCTACAGGGAAATTATCGGTTCATACTAAATTTAAAGAGTCTAAACCAGAAGGTAAAATACAGAAAATTCAGGATGGATTTGATCTATTATTCATCTCTTACAGAAGGACGATTTTCTAGACCGAAAAGATGCGTATCTTCAATTACCGATGCATCTGTCTTCTCAATAATGCTTAAGGTTTGCCATCCAGATGGAGGAAGAGGTAAGAATTTATCCGTTTAATGCTTTGCCCTTCGGATTATCCTCAGCTCCAGGGTTGTTTATGAAGGTAATGTCTGGGGTTCTGGCTACACTTAGACAGAGAAAAGTTAACATTTTGGGTTACCTTGATGATTTTCTGTTTTGGTGGACATCTCCCAATTCGGTAAGAGATCAGATTGTTACGACAATAGTCTTACTACAAGATCTAGGTTGAATCATTAATTGGGAGAAATCTTCCTTAAATCCTACACAGATTATACATTTTTTTTTTTGGGGGGGGGGGGCTATTTCATCAGACACAGGGGAAGCAATTAAATTCTATCATGGCTCATTCCACAAGAGGAATTTTGACTTCTTGGGCAGAGAGGGCAGGGGCCTCTATAGATCAGATTTGCAGAGCTGCGACCTGGTCAAGTCACAATACGCTTGTAAAGCACTATCGCCTTAATGTATCTGCCTCTGCAGGTTTATCCTTCAGAAGGAAAGTTTTGCAAGCTGTGGTCCCACCCTAAGGCTTTATCTCTAGTACATCGTCTCATCTAGGGGTGCTGTCCGAAATGACGTTCTGGGAAAAATCCCT
Organism: Hyperolius riggenbachi; assembly: GCF_040937935.1. Taxonomy (NCBI): domain Eukaryota; kingdom Metazoa; phylum Chordata; class Amphibia; order Anura; family Hyperoliidae; genus Hyperolius; species Hyperolius riggenbachi. Next base: position 284,527,438 of record NC_090647.1, read on the forward strand.
TTACTTACGGTAAAGTCTTTTCCTGTAGTCATGAGGACAGCACCCCTGCAACCCGCCCTTATTTGGGTAGAAAAGATAAATACGTTTGTGTAAGCATCGTTAAATGTCCGTGTCCTCTTTTTTATTAACTGAGGTACTGTGGCAGGTGTAGTATCTTATGTGGCTGCCTATTGCTTATGCAAATTCTTCTTTTAACAGTTCCCTGTCCACGGTGGGGAGGGAGACAAGTCTCATCCAGGGGTGCTGTCCTCATGACTACTGGAAAAGACTTTACCGTAAGTAAAGGGATTTTTTGGATTGGTTAATCCTCATCAATGCATGGCAAGGATTAATGTAGCTCTACGGGTAGGACATGAAGCATCCAGTGTTAAAGATTACACAGCAAGCTCATTGTGAAACAGAATTCCTAGGAGTGTGTAAGGGGTTACAAAGGACCAAAAAGCCCTCTTACTAAAATGTTATGCAAAACCATATTTGCGATGATTCAGATTGGAGTGAGCATATGATTTATCATTGGTATTATTAAGAAACTACACTTTCCTCCTTAGCTCTGTCCAGGTTAAAAATCAGAAAGCCCAAGTCCCTTGGAAAAGTGAAAGGAAAAAAAAGTTAGTTGCACGTTTAGAGGTATGGTGGTGGGGAGCAAAGTACTCGGTTGCCAGCTTGTGTGTATTTTTGGTACAATGCTTTCAGATTACCGGTATGTGTATTTTGGAGGAAAAACCGCTGTCAGATTGTGTGTTTTGGGGGGAAAATGCTGCCAGATTACTTGTATTTTGGGGGAAACGTTGTCAGATTAGTGTATTTTGGAGGGAAACCGCTGCTAGATTAGGTGTATTTTATAGGAAACACTGCCAGATTACATGCATTTTGGTGGGGAAACACTATGGCTGCGCTCAAACTTTCTACTTGCACCACTGCTGAGGTTATGTATGTTTGGACCCACCCATGAATACACCCATGTTCTGTTGCGTGGCCATGCTCATTTTTTGCGTGTCACATATCCTCTGTCAGTACATTTTTACATGTTTGTCAGTAAAAAATAATGCAAAAGGTTGGCAATACTGGTCCAGTTAGGAGAGGCTTAACCTGTCCAGAAATTCAATCAGGCACCAGTGGAGTAGGGAAAAAAAAAAAGCTTGTCCATTTAAGACGGCAAAAAAGAATGGCTCGGGGGCAGGGATTCTTTTAATTTATATACTGTAAATGCTGGCCTATCGAGCGTCAGGGGCAGAGCCACACACATTGGTATGCTGCCATGTTTGCCCAGGAAAATATTATTGGCGTCTTTGGAGGAAAGTTCTACCCTTTTTTTTTTTTTTTTTTTTTTTTTTTTTCATATCATTTCCGATTTGGTGCCTCCTATGTGCTACAATATATCCTAGATGTAAGACTTTGTATGCCTTAATAATATAGGAAGCACCTGACCTCTAACTGCTTAACAGTAACCGGCACAACTGCCATCTACGTGTTTACTATGTACCTGCATCAGTATTTTACTTCAGCTTTCATTTTGAAATATGTCTGAAGAAGGGGATTAGATCCCAGAAAGCTTGCATAATTTAACTTTATCAGTTAGCCATTAAAATGTATTACTTTTACAAAACTTCGTTTTTTTTTTTCTACCTACATACCATAACCTCCTTTTGCGGTAACCTCGAGCTCAGAGCGGCAACCCTGACCTCTGCTCGGGGTAGCCGCCGGAGGCTCTTTGCAGAGTATAGCGTGCAGCGGAAGTGTTTCTACATACCTCCCAGGGATCCCGATGTCGGACGCCATTCTTCTTCCTCTCCTTTGGGGCTCTGCTTCCTCCTGGTGAGATCACCAGCTGTTGTCATGACGACAGCCGACAATCTCACTTTAGAGTTGCAGCGCCACCCGGTGGATGGAGTCATAACTGCAGCGCTGGAGCAAGGGAGGTGAGTGATTGCTGGGCTGTGCAGATCTCTCTGGCAGCATGATTTTTTTTCCAGGTTTTAGGGTCTAAAAGGGTGAAAAAAAATTGTACCGCTTTTAGACCCTAAAATCCAGAAAGAATCATACCGCCAAGGGGGTTAATAAACACAACAAGGAACACATTTTAAGTTTGGCACATAATTATGCCTTGTTTGTATGTAATTAATTTTCTTTTTTGTTCTGTAGGCCTCCCAAGGAGGAAAGGTTTCCTTGCCGCACTCATTATTTTTAGTAGCAACACGGTTTGCACTACTTACTGGAACAGGATGGAGTTTGTGTCGTGCCATTATACTACTATTCAGGACACACTCATTCCTCAACCTGCTCTTCTTATGTTACCCGTGAGTAAATGTATATCTGTGTAGAAAACCAAAGCGCCTATCACATACACTGTATTTACAGAAATCGCATAGAACTGCTCTTGGGCTACTTAGGTTGGCAGAGGTTCTAGAGGAGAGGAGCTGAAGTCTCTCCAAGAGTTACAGTTGGCAAAAACACAACTATTTTGTAGGGTAGACAGAGCCCTGACTAATTTTTTTAATTGCTGTAACCTATTTCCTAACCCTGCAACTACCGATTTTCATATTTAACCACTTAAGTACCAGCGGTCTCTGCCTCCTAAAGGACCAGAGACCGCTGGTACAATAACGACGGAATACCGATGAATCGCTGCACATACCCGCCGCAACCGCTGTCCAATGAAATCGGGTCCTGACCGGCTCACAGGGCTCTGCAGTCTTAGAGACTGACAGGGCGAGTGAGCTGCGATGGGAGACTGTCACGGCTGAATGTGTGCTACGGCGTGAATTGAAATCTACGCTCTGGCAGCCAGATCAGTATCAAAACAGGGCGTAGACTTCAATTAGCATGGTCCTTAAGTAAAGTTGCAAAGCTTCGTGGAGGTTCCAGGAAGAGCTATCCTCTCCCATGAGAATATGGGCAGCAACTAACTCACACAAAGGTTCTAACACCTTTCCACACTATTCAAAAAAGGAAAAAAACTGTGCTTTTATTTTATAACAGTGTTCATTTTATTCTAGTTAGTGCAGGCCATTATAAATTATGTCCACTGTACAGTCTCAAAGGAGGCATCCGAAACTATAAGTGGTGCATAAGACCTGCACTGAAAATTGTCAGCCACTAAGTGATTAGTATTTACCACCCTTGACTGGGTCGTATTGGATCACAGTTGGGATTGCTGTAAGGTTTGTGAATTAGTGGTTGGTTGATCTGATAATTTTATCGAATTGGAGCCAAAACTGCCTCCCGAGCAATCCTTCTATTCATTTCCAGGGGCACTATGGCGAGAAATTGTAACATTTAAAATACGTGCAAACATAGACAAATAAGAAGTATGTTTTTTTTCAGAGTAAAATGAGCCATAAATTACTTTTCTCCTATGTTGCTGTCACTAAGGGCCCGTTTCCACTTGCGCGGTGCGAATTAGTCACGGAAAACGCAAAAACGAATTCGCGCAAAGTTTGGATGCGGATTTTACCGTGAATTCACAGGCGTTTTCACATATGTTAATGGCTATTCGAATTTAACCATGTCAGTGCCTGTGTGCTTTTACATTGATTTTAATGCGAAAACGCCTGAGAATTCGTGGTAAAATTTGCATACGAAAACGCATGCGAATTTCCTATTAAATATATTGTATGTTTTTTTTATTTATTTTTTTTATGTATATTCTTTTTTTTTTTTTGTGTTATTGACTTAAAAAGGGGCCACACTGCTGTTTAATTCATGTTAATTCCTTAACTGTTTGTTAGACAAACCACATTATGTTCCAATATGACCTAAGTAAGAAGTGCCGTCTTTTACCATAGACCAGTTTAAAAAATATTTGATTGATGACGCATATATCCATTGCTCTTACTACATCCTTGGGGGTTCATTGGAAAAGCCTTTAGTAAGTACATTGAATTTCCAAGATTTATGGGTAGCATTCAGTGTGTGACGTGCAAATAAAATATAGCAATTAGATTAGGATGGATGTTACATGGATAGGATTTAGACTGCAAAGTTGCATACACACTCTGGAGATTTTTTACTTACAGTTCAAATTGCTGAGCCTAAACTGTAGAGATGTAAATAATATAGAAAATCTGTACTTTGAATCAGTTTGCAATATCTCTTCTGAGTTGTTAAACTGCTTCCTCACTAAGGCCTCCTTCAGGCGGAAGGTTGAACTGTGCGCTTGCCAAGCAGTTCAGTGTCCGGTCTGCCGGCCACCAGTGCGACTCGAGTGCAATGTAAATGCAGCTGAATTACAGCGGTAGTAACGCCACACTTGTCAAGCCTGACACGTGGTGGTGGTGGTGTTACCCGGCAGCAGAGAACCGCAACATATCGAGAGTGAGCACGGCTGCAGTCGTGCTCAGACCGGAAGTCTGTTGGGGGGGAGGGGGCGCCCGTCTACTGCCGGTACCAAGCTCTAGCAAGTGCCTGGCTGGTGCTGGAGAGCAGCTGACAGACTGTGAATTCACCACCTGTGAGTTGACTGTCTGAAAGAGGCCTTTGTGGATTTGACACCGTATAGATCCTGTGTATTCATGTATTTGAATTGCATTAGAGGTCTACCTCTACTATGTGATTTGCCATTCTTGCTTTTCCCTCTCATATCTTACAGATTTGGTATGTACATCCCCTTTTTGCATTTGGGATATGATTTCCGCCGTTCAAGCCTTTTTGCAAATGTCCCTGGTACCCGGGTTGGAGACATGAGTTCTGTAGATAAGGCAGGACGGGATTATCTAACAGTGCTGCAGCACATGTGGAGACCCAGCACAGATCCTCTTCCAACACATGCATGCTGCCTCTCTCCTGACCTTATCCGAAGTGAGGTGCATTACCTGAAGCTGGACTTCAATTGGCGTGTGCGGGAGGTGCTTCTTAGCTCCATGTTGTCAGCCTACTATGTAGCCTTTGTACCTGTCTGGTTTGTCAAGGTACTAGCATTGCATCTTATGCTTAAAACTCATGAAGTGTTTGGGTGTGGGGCACTTGTAATACAAGTATCAGTGTATTTTAAGTTCTAAGCCCACTCAGTTCTAAGCCCACTCAAAATAAACATCAATTCATGCCAGGACATCTATATCCATTAGAAAGACTTCAGCAAATAATACCGGTTTTGTTCTCTATCTGTCTGGAATTATAGCTCAGCTGTACAGACGGTGAACTAAGTTGGGGGTGTCTGTAGAAGAGCTATGAACAGACATTTGGGGTTTTAATATACCTTTTAGCTGTACAAAGTCCTAATTGCATAAATAAAGCACTCCATATGGAATGAAATGGGGATATGAAAATGTGGAGATATTCCACTAACAAAACAGCGGGCTGTTGCATTGCTGCAAGGAGACTAGACGTGCTTAGAAAATCATGGCTGGCTGCAAAGTTAGCTGGAAAGGTCATTTTAATAACAATAAGTTACAAATGGTGTGTATCCTAGCTACAGTATACACGTAATATTTTTTTTTTCCTTTGGTCAACAATATCAGTTCCAATACCACCTGTCAAGTATACTTACAATTCGTGTTTTAGGTGTTCTCACCTCACCCTACAGTTGCAGACTATAAAAGCCAGCGAGAGAACAGCATAGGAAATTATTTTTGCCGCTGTGGAAAGTTGAGGAGTACCAGCAATGCCATATTGCTATCACCAGACAGACTGGTGGCATTACATTGAGTGCTGGACTGTCAGTTTTTTTTGTTTGTTTGTTTTTTTTTCATCTTCCATGGTGGTAGCACGGATTTTCAGTGCAGCCTTTGTGCTTTATAAGCACATCCTGTATCATTGCACCTTTATAAAATGACCTACATTAAAGGAAACCTGAGGTGAGAGACCTACGGAGATTCACATATTCACATATTTCCTTTTAAACAATGAACATTGTCTGGTTGTCTTGCTGATCCATTGCCTCTAATACTTTTAGCCATACATAGAATGTGAACAAGAATGCAGATTGGCCACTTTTGTCATCCAGACACTACTGACTAGAAAGACAACTGGTATTGTTTAAAAGAAAATAAATATGGCAGCCTCCGTATACCTCTCAGGTTCCTTTTTAGTCTTGCATGCCTTTTTTCCTTGCTCCTAGGGATAGTGGTCTGATTTGTAACGTGTCTCTGAATTTGGAACAGAACTCTAATTTTAAACTGATGTGCACTGTAGCAATGGGGGGGGGGGGGGGGTTCTTTCACACACCCTTGTCGCCACTTCTGTGCGCTGACCTCCGCATTGCATTCCCTCTCGTATATGAAATGAGGAATTACGGTAGCTGGGGAGCTGAAGCACAACAAGGAGGGCAGTGCACAGACTTGGCGACATAGGGGAGTTAACCGCCTGCATCAGTTTAAATTTGGAATTGTTTTTCAAATTAGAACTCGCTCATCCCTACTCATGACCTTCGGCTTTTTGCTTAAGCAGGGTTCCCAGGAAAGCCATTTATCTTTTTTCTTTGTAAAATATTTCTAGTGTATATGTTACATTAAAACATTTTATGCATGCAAACTTTGAATGTAGGTGCAACGCTTGTAAGATGGGAATTCAAGGGTTGGTTTGTTACAAGTTCTTATTGTACTTGACTTGTACATTCATTGTCCCAGTGTATGTTGGGCTAGTACACATAGGTAGTGCTGCAGAGAGGAAGCTTATTTCTGCTCAGTGAATAGCGTTCTGATGAAATGTTTGAAGGACATCAGAAGTGAGAGAGATATGGAGGCTGCTATATTTACTACTTTTTAAACAATTCAAATTGCCTGTTTGTCCTGTTGATACTCTGCCTTGTAATACTTTTAGCCATCGCCCCTGGACAAACATGCAGGGTTAGCTGCATGCTTGTGTCAGGTGTGGGATTCAGACGCTGCTGCCAAGAGATCGACAGGACTGCCAGGCAACTGGTATTGTTTAAAAATGGCAGCCTCCATATCCCTCTCACATCAGATGTCCTTTAACTTAATAGAGCAATATGTGCCTTGGTGAAAGAATATTGATTCATTTTTGTAATCGATCTTCTGTACAATTGTACAATCACTTACTGTATTTCTCTGTCTGTGTAGAACACTCAGTATTACGACAAGCGATGGTCTTGTGAACTGTTTCTACAAGTCTCTCTCAGTACCTCTGTGATACTTACTCAGCACCTTTTGCCTGCTCGATACTGTGATTTACTACACAAGGCAGCAGCTCACCTTGGTTGCTGGCAAAAGGTGGATCCAGCTCTCTGCTCCAACGTGCTGCAGCACTCGTAAGTACAACTATTTTCATATATGTGCAAGTCTGTAATTTCACCAGTTTTCATAAAAATAGAGGTTATCATTCCTATTAAAATAAACCATGTGATAACTTTCTATGATGGGACTTATATGAATAAAGCTCACTCTGTTTCAACACTTAAAGCTAAACACCAGGCAAACCACTCTTAGTTGTGCTCAGCTTCTTCCCTAATGGTACAGGTTCATACTTGTTGCTTTATTTTCGTAAATAAGCAATAGGCATGTGACTGTCTACCAGTTATAGAAAGAGAAACCTTCATGCAATTGCTACAGGGTTTCTGTTGCATAGGCTATTGCAATGAATGACCAGAAGTTCCATGAATTGTTCGGTTCTGGAACCATTGCTTATTCATGTTCATAAGATTACGGTGAGCTGTAAAAAAAAAAAAAAAGAATACATTTTGAAACTGGGGGCATGAAAGTTAGATGTATAGTCTGGCAAAAAGGCCTACTTGCACTGTTAAAAACACACCTGCAGTGTTTATTTAAATTATTGAATTTGTGAAAAGGTTAACTTTGTCTGTGCCTAGTTCAATAAATAAGCTTCACCTGTGCCTTTCCTGTTTTTGGATTTAAAAATGGCTCCCTGGCCTGTTCAGTGGTACAGAGATTAGCGTGTGATGTGATGGGTACATGATTGGGCTTCCTTACTCACAAGGTCTCATGATTTTACAGCATCGACGAACATGCAATACTTAAAGTGTACCCGAGATGGGGCAGGAGAAAAAATATATATACATACCTGGGGCTTTCTCCAGTTCCATTCAGACTGATCGCTTACTTGCTGTCCTCCAGCGACAGCTGGATCCTCCACAGTTGGCCCCAGAAAGTCCTCTAGTCTGCGCAAGCGCAGTCTGGGTGTTGTCGGGAGCATTCTGCGCCTGCTCAGTAGTAATGCCCAGGCACATGACGCTACCGGTGATGTGAGCGCGATAGGGGCAAGCGTGCAGCTGCTCAGTATATCCCCACCTTACCGATGGTCTTACCGGAACGAATTGCGGAGGAGGACAGAGAGGGAGTGATCAGCCTGGAGGGGGCTGGAGGAAGCCCCAGGTATGTAAAAAATGTTTCTCCTGCTCCATCTCAGGTTTCCTTTAAGGAATTTTGTAGGCAAGTCTAAATACAATTTTAAAATGGATTAAGACTATGCCATTGCCACCTGCCTTAATTGTGATGGCTTTATTTTCCTGAAAACTGTTGAGACCATGCGGGGTCTTTTTCAAGGCTTGATGTTCTGGACAACACTCTTGCAGGCTGCCAAATTTCCAATGAAGTTTGGGGTCGCCCAGAAGGTATACACTGCTAGCAAGCAGGTATATCTGGGTGGATTTCCTCTGGCCCTACTCCAAACTTCTTTGGAATTTTTGGCAGCCCACCATATTATCAAGAACATCACACCTTGAATAAGAGACCTTGCATGGATTTGAAATGTTGGCATTGTTTTCTGAACACTAAAGCTATCACAGGTAACCCAGGAGGTGGCGGCATATACTTTTGAGATAGTGGTGGCGTCATTCACTCTCCTTAAGTCTTGGGCAATCCATATTCCAAGCCTGTTGCCTTAACTGACAGGAGAATGAGACTAGCGATTTTGAATATGGATCCAGTTTAATTTAAGTTCCATATATGATGTATTACACTTTTCCATAGGAACACATTGTCAAGAACTGATTGACTTGTGTAATTGGGGCCCATCATTGTGATTCTCATTTCCCAGAACAACTTACTGAGACTCTGTGTAGGATACAACCAGTTTCTTTGTCTTTCCAGACTTTAGAGAATATCTCAGGTTTATATTGGCGTAACACAGCAAACCTGCAGGACACAGAAACCCTCTGCAAGTCGCAGAATACTCTGTATTAGAGCTAGCAGCCAGTAGATTGGGGATACAATGACATAGGTTATTAGTATTTATGTCAGTCATTTTCTATACACCCTCACACACACCTTGTGCCAAAGCTATATTTTTAATAGAATATACTAATGCTAACTCGGTAATATTTGCTTGGCAGGTGGATGGAGGAATGCATGTGGCCACAAGGAGTGCTGGTAAAACACAACAAGAATGTCTACAAAGCAGTCGGTCATTACAATGTAGCTATTCCATCTGATGTTTCTCATTTTCGTTTCCATGTAAGTTTTAATATCCTTGCACATTAGTCAGTTGAGCAAATGCAAAGTATAGAAGACAGCTTTCCTTTTATCCTGCATTGTTGCTGAAAGGCTGCTTATAAGTACATACATGTAACTGTGTAGTGAGCCACTCCAAGTAGAAATATACCACATTTTTCAGACCATAAGACACACTTAGGTTTAGAGGACAAAAACTAAGGGGGAAATATGAAAAGAAATACTGAACCTGGTACGTCCATAGTGTGGAGGGAGAGGGAGGTTTGTGGATCTTCTCCCCCCCCCCCCCCCATTATTGTGTCCCTTTTGTACTTCTTGTCATTCCTGTACCCCCATGGTGCCTCTTGTCATCCTCCCCTCCTGAGCTTCTGCAGCCTCGTGCACAGTAAATTTGCGCAGGGTAGCAGTAGCGCATCTTGCTTGCTCAGTGTCTCCATGCAATGAGCGGCATTCCCCCTCACGGCTTCCCCTAGAGGCGACTTCTGATTGCGTCATTACACGTGACAGGCATTAGGGTAAGCTGTGAAGGAGAGAAGGCATTGCTCATTGTGTGGCGGTGCCTTGAGCAGGTAAAGCATGCACTGCTGCTTTCCTGTGCATATACTCTGCATGTACATCTCCCCTCACCCCCACCCTCTCCATAGAAGATAACAAACCACTTAACTGGACCAGTCATACTTGTCAGCAACAGGCTGCTGGATACACTGCCACCTGAAATGTTTACAAGCAGTAATTGTGGGCAAGAAAAGAAAAGGGTCTATATGTGGGCCTTTAGTCACACTCCTTACAGATCGAAGAATGCAGCTACTGCTGATTGAGAGATACAGAGAGAAGACAAAGATAACCAGAGCAGAAGTCTCTTCATGTAACGCAGAGCTCCCCAACCCTTTCCTCAAGGCTCACCAACCGTGCATGTTTTGCAGAAAACCACAAACATGCACAGGTAAGGTAATTGGTGTCTCAGCAGAGCTGATTAACTAACTACCTGTGTGGATTTCTACAAAACATGCACTGTTGGTGGGCCTAGAGCAAGGTTTCTCAACACGTGGTACGCGTACCCCTGGGGGTACGCACAGTTGCTTGTCACTTCAGTCAGTCCATCTTCCTTCCTCCTGCTCAGAGCTGCTGCTTACAGCTCCCCTCCAGCTCTGTGCAGTGCGGGACATCTGAACTTTGCTGATGAGATAACACATCGTTATCAGTGGAGAGAGGAACTATTGCAGTACACCCCCCATCCCCCTTTCAGGCATAATGAGCACTTCCAGTACCCCTCCCTAAGGAATGTGAGGAAGAGAAGAGAGATACACATCACCACCTGCTGCAATACCAGAGACAGTAACTGCGTGATAGAGCAGCGTGAGTTGGAGGGAGATGGTTGGTTGGTTGCAGTGTGTGTGTGTGTGTGTGTGTCACATACTCTGCCAGCCTCAGCCAGCACCCTCTCCTATTTCTTCATCAGCCTCAGCCAGCACCCTCTCTCATCACCCTCTGTCAGCCTCAGTCGGCACCCTCTCCTATCTCTTATCACCCTCTGCCAGCCTCACCCTTTCCTATTTCTTCATCACCCTCTGCCAGCCTCATCCAGCACCCTCTCCTATCTCTCATCACCCTCTGCCAGCCTCAGCCAGTACCCTCTCCTATTTCTTCATCACCCTCTACCAGCCTCAGCCAGCACCCTCTACTATCTCTTCATTACCCTCTGCCAGCCTCAGCCAGCACTCTCATTCTCGTGTGTGTGTGTGTGTGTGTGTGTGTGTGTGTGTGTGTGTGTGTGTGTGTGTGTGTGTGTTGCGGTAAGGGGTACTTGGTTTAGAAAAGATCAGAAACACTGGCCTAGAGGACAGTGTTGGGGAACACTGATGTAACGGATCAGGAATACATACCTAAGAAAAGCGGTCCACTTCAGCACTATGAGAAGTTAAGGAAACTCCCAAGGGGTTGCCTAGACTAGAGCCTAAAGGTTAATAATTGCTCAAAAAAATTTAAAAGTTAACTTCAGATAATGGGCAGTCTGGTAACTACATGTATGTCATACAAAACAAACCATTCTATTGCACTTGAATTGTGTAAAGTGTCTTTAAAGTTGTCCATTAACGGTACAATTTTTTCTTTCGATGTACTTTTTTTTTTTTTTTTTTTTTTTTTGTATGATCTCAACTAACCTGTAATTATCGATTTGTTTCCAGAAACAGGTCAAATTAGGGCATTTTCTCTCTTCAAATTCAATCGTAAAATCCAACTTTCAGATCGATAACCTTTTCAGTTACAATCATCCAAAAGAATCGTTTTCGCCACACAGTATGCAGTTTTCTGTACAACTCTATTGTAAAAGTGTATCCAAAGATCGCATCTGATGAAAAAAATTGCACCTTACAGGCCCTTTCACATGAGCAGTAGATAGGCAGTGAAAAGACTGTCAGACTCTCACAACTGCTTGCTGATGCCTGGTAACTGTTCACTGAGCATGCAGTTCTACTGTCCATGTGAAAGGGCCCTAAGGCAGTTAATTATTAAGTTGGCTGATTGCTCCCCTGCTACTGGGGCACAAAGAGCAACTTGTCAACAAGGTTTTTTGTATTTGTTTTTTATGTAAAAGTTTGTGTAGATTAGTCAAAAGCTCTTACAATGGTTAGACTGTTCTAGCACTCTGCCTTGAGCTAGCTTACACCGTCCTTTGAATAAGTTTGTGTTCAGGCTACAATGCATTTCAAGTCCCAGAGGCTACTAGTTAAAGGAAACTTGAAGTGAGAGGGATAGTGAGGCTGACATATTTTAAACAATACCAGTTGCCTGGCTGTCTTGCTGGTTCTCTGCCTCTTAATACATTTAGCCATAGATCCTATACAAGCATGCAGATCAGATGTTTATGTCAAAAACCTGAGATTTGCTACAGTAGTGACTGAATCACACACCTGAAACGAGCATACCGCTAAACACACCAGCAGGACTGCCAGGCAATTGGTATTGTTTAAAAGGAAATAAAAATGGCAGCCTCCATATACCTCTCACTTCAGGTTCCCTTTAAGGAGAAATTTAGAGCGGATTCACAATTGGATCGTAAAACACAATTGCATAACGATTGCAGGTTTTTACAGCAACTTTACTGGCAATTCGCTTTGCTATTCATGTTTGGGGGGGATGGGGATCGCAAAGTGATTGCTCCAAAAATGCTGCATGCAATACGTTTGCAACTTATGCAAACGCAGTGAAAATGGTCCCATAGGGATATTTTGTCACAGCGCTTTGCTGATCGCCGATGATTAGCAAAGCGTTGAAATGCTCCTGAAAAAACGACTCTGTGTGAACATGTCTGAATGGGAGACTTGAGGTGATCTTGAATTGGAGACAAAGATCAATTTATACTATCAACGGCAACTTTCAAACTCATGCTAAATTGACAAACTGAACTAAGTGCTTGTGTATCCAAGTGGTTCAGTCGCATTTGCATTGCACCTCCATCATATCTAATTTTGTAAATCCTTGTTTTTCCAGGCTGCATTTGCACTGTGATCCATGTACAAGTTTTTAGAAGGTATCCTTGGCACTCTGAAATAAGCTGCTTGTATATACACTAAGGGCCCGTTTCCACTAGAGCGAATCCCCATGCGTTGTCTGCATGCGAATTCGCACAGCCAATACAAGTCGATGGCCCTGTTTCCACTTGTCCGTTTTTTCCAGCGTTTTTTTGTGCAGGATTTTTCTGCATGGTAGAGCCTGCAGAATTCGCCTGCGTGAGGAGTGCAGGCGATTCGCAGGCTATGTATTTGATAGGGAAACTGCACATGCGGTTTTTGCTGCGATTTCGCGTGCGAATTCGCATGAAAACTAATGTAAATTGAACCAGGCAGTGACATGGTTAAATTCGCATATACCCTGCCTATGCGAAATCGCGGCAAAAACGCACGCGGAATCGCATCCGCATGCGATTTCGTCAGCGGTGGAATCCCAGCGATTCGCACCGCACTAGTGGAAACGAGCCAACACAGCAGAACAGACTTATGTCAGGATACTGCAATGCAAAATAGACATGCCCCAATTGCAGCTGAACCATCAGTGTTCACAAGCCCCTTACCAAATTTCAGGAAGTGTTTAGTCAGTGTAAAAACAGCTGTCATTCTTTTTAACTATATTTTAATGATTTCCCTTTCTCAGTTTTTCTTTAGTAAACCACTGCGAGTACTCAACATATTAACAGCCCTGGAGGGATTGCTTATCTTTTACCAGCTGTATTCACTCTTCTCATCAGAGAAATGGCACCATACCATCTCGCTAGCCCTTATTCTGTTCAGTAACTATTATGCCTTTTTTAAGCTGCTCCGGGACAGAATTGTACTGGGAAAAGCATATTCTTATACAGGAGCCTCTGATACAGAACAGAAGCTGAACTGACTTTCCCTTCACCAAAGCTCTGTATTTTTGTTATAACTGCTTTGTTTATACGTGTAATTAAAAGCAAAAGGATATTTTTTTACACTCAAATTGGCTGGTGTTTGTTTGAAATGTAAGGCATACCTTATCTTGGACCTCAGAAGACGTTTGTTCAAAGCCCCAGGCTTCTTTCTCCTTATATTTGACTACTACATTGTTACATGCTGCACAGTCTTTCCGATGCAGCATGGCTGCCATTTGTAGTCAGTGTGTGTGTGTGTCTGTGTCTGTTCTGCGCTGCACGGGAGTGAATGTAAAAGAAGCCATTTAAAAGAATGGGCCTGTTGAGTATAGTGTGAAATTAGTCTTGAGGTGATAAAGAAACCACCATCACTAGGTTAGGCCAGCTCTAGCCTATAACTCCAGTCTCCCCGACCCTTACTTGTCGGTAAGTAGTTGTCCAATTCAATAAAAAGATTGCCTGACACTCTACGCTAGTGGTCCTCAAACTAAGGCCCGCGGAATGTGGCCCCCTGAGGCTTTTTTACCAACCCCACACACAGTAAATGTAATATAATATATATATATATATATATATATATATATATATATATATATATATATATATATATTCATATTCAGCTACACCTTTAAATATTGGTGATCCGCATATGGAATAGCAGTGCTGGCACCACCCATCCACATGGAAGGTAGAAAGCAGTAATTTGCTGGTTTCCATTTAAATTCCACATCAGGTGACACTGCTGTCCAATTGGACTTCAGGTTGTCACCTAGGTATGCTTCACTGTCTGGCCCGCAAAGGCTTCTACATCATTTTATGTATACTCCGGCCCCCCAGCAGTCTGAAGTATGTTGACCCGGCCCTCGACTCAAAACGTTTGGGGACCCCTGCCTACGCCGACTCCATGCTGGGGTCAGCTGTAACCTTACAGCTGTCCCCCATCATGGAGTAGGCGTAGAGTGCTTTTACATTCTGCTGTTTTAGATTGTGGTTTGGGTATCCATTTCATCACCTGCACCTGATGCTTATGTATGTTGTGCGTCTCTGAGGAAGCGGCTTGTTGGCCATGAAACACGTGTCAGGCAATCTTTTTGTTGAATTAGACTTCTGAATTATGTCTACACCCTGTGTCCGCAACTTACAAGATTTGTGATTGAAGAATAAAGGGTGAAATTGTTCCTAAAACCCTGTATTGCCTTGCTTGGACTTTTGCATATTGTGCACTACTCCGGGGTGGAACTGAATTGTTTGTATTTTATTTTGGCTATCTTCCTTGATGCGGCTAATCTTGTCAGTGTTCTCAGAAATGTAATAAGAAAATGGGTAAGCACTCAGATTCAGTCTCTGCTGTGAAAGTTCATATGCTACACTTAATCCCAATGGATAAAATATACAGCTCCGGCGGGGCAATAATTGCCCGCCCCCACTGTGAAATGACTCTGAGCAAAAATAAACGCTTCACATAGCATAAAAGTACTAAATGTGGTTTATTAAAAAGTTAAAATCAAAGACTAAAGTATAAAGGGCAGCGTGCGGATGCGTCAAGCTGGGTGATGGTAGTTAGACAGCCGTGTCTGAATCCAGCGGCGGTGCTTTCGGGACTACAAGCTGGGGCTGCTACGCCAGTGGCTGGCATACATAGCCCATATAGCTAATAACCATCACCCAGTTTGACACATCCGCACGCTGCCTTTTGTACTTTAGTCTTTGATTTTAACTTTTTAATAAAACGTGGGAAACCACATGTAGCACTTTTACGCTATGTGAAGCGTTCTTTATTTTTGCTCAGAGGTGACAACAGGCCAGAGAAGGAGCCCAGAGGTGGAGGCTGCCGAGCGGTGGAGTGGCCGAGCGGTGGCCTATACCCCTAATATGAAGTTGGGCCCGTTCTGGCCATATTATCTGGTGAGTCATTCCAAAGTGGGGGCGGACAATTATTGCCCTGCTGGAGCTGTGTATTTTATCCATTGGGATTGAGTGCAGCATATAAACTCTTACAGCAGAGACTGAATCTGAGCGCTTACCCATTTTCTTATTACATTTCTGGAGCTAATCACAAATGGCAAGGGAGCGCTCCACTGTGCATTGACTAGCGTTATTCAGTCTCTTTCTGTTGTCATTACTCATTGTTGTTTTGCTGGTCTCTTGAGCGCTTGTATACATATTCTTTGTAGAATGATCTCAGAAACATTGCATCTGCATACTTGTTCAGGGTCTAGGGATACATGTATGAGAAGCAAATGATCAGCAGGACAGCCAGGCAATGTGTATTGTTTTAAATTAAATATGGCCGCTTTCATATCACTCCCATTTACGGTTCTCAGTTGTGCTAGAATTGCAGCTGTCCTGTTACTAGTGTTTACTCTAGCGCAACTAGTTGCTTTCAGGAAAGGCCAAGCTTGGTGTAATTGCCTTCTTAAAACAGAAGGAAATTTGCAATAATTTAGTTATAAGTGAACATTTGTGGTTACCCACAATGCACTACTACTAAATATGCAAATTATCCCTTTTTGGCCTTGTTAAGCAAAGCAAGCATCCAGAACCGCTGGTGTATAGCAAGCCTATAGCTTTAAGTTTTACACAGCCATATCAAACCCACATGTAGACAGCCTGTTTCGGACTTTTGGTCCTCATCATTACATGGCAGGGATTGATAAGGCTGTATGAAATATAGGGCTTGGAGCAGTACAACAGAGTAACCAAGCAGCTCAGGGTGACCCAAACTACTAGGAAAGGCCAACATAGGCTAATCGTGCATTAACATCTCTGCTTTGCCTCATGAGGAGTGGCCATGGCCTAGATTACATTGGAGAAGGTTCGGCTGTCTGGGTCTGCTGCTGTATTGAGCATGGGCCATGTCTCTCCCCTTACTTGATATTTTTGCCCAGGGCCACATTGTGGCTAGAACTGGTCCTGGAGACTGGTTGGGCCCCATTTATAACATGTAAATGAACAAAGAGAAAATGAGAAAACTTGGCACTGAATCTAGAGGCTATCGCTTTGAATTGTCCAAGGAACACTCATACAGGATCAGACAACACAGGACCCTATATGGATTGAGTGGTCTTTTATTTACATCTAAATATATTATACTGCGCTGAAAATTGTACTGTCCCATCTCTGAATAGAGATATCATACACCCCATAATTGGCATAACCGTACTGTATGAGTGAAGTTAAAATTGAAATATGGATCACATATCTTCACCTCTGACATTAGAACAAGAAGGAAGAGGAGAAAAATTACATCAGCTATAATTTTATCTGTGAGTTTCGTCTACTCTGTACCTGCAAGGTAATAGCACATTTGGATGTAGGGGAAAGAGTGCATATAAAAGAAGAGGAAAAACAAAAAAAGATTAGAAAGAGGAACTAGAGAAGAGTAAGACAAAGAAAGCCTCTGCTGCCTGTTCCGGAAAAATGCCTGTTCCGGAAAAAGATGGAAATTTCCCCCACCTGCTACTTCCTCCTCCTTAACTGGTTCCAGACCAATGCAGTACAAATCTACGTCCAGCAGGTGCTGCTGCAGCTCTGACTGGACGTAGATTCAACGTCGCAATGAATCGCCAATGAATGCCGTCATAGAGATGGCAGAGAGAAGTCTGCGTCGATGGGGCAACGTCAAAAGCAGCAGATATGTGCAGCGATTCGTCGGGAGGCAGCGTTTACCGTTCCAGCAGTCTCTGGTCCTTAAGGGGGCAGAGACTGCTGGTATGGAAGTAGTTAAGCCACCTGGATGAAATCTTGTCACATTTCCTAGAACAACCACTATTAAAGAGACCCTGAAGTCTCCAGAAAACGCAGTTTTTATGTTACAATGTTGTTAGGCATGAATGCCCCCTCAAACGCCTCATCCCATTGGCTGAAATCTCAGTTAATCCCTCCCGAAATCCCCGGGGGGAGATTTGGGCAGTGCTTCTGCATAGAGGGAGAGCTTTGAGCAGTAGCTCTGCCTCTCCTCCGTCACTCTGCACAGATTTCCGCCCCTCCCAGTCCTTTTTAACGGGGAGAGGCAGCGATCAACGCTGATTGAGGTGCGTGGAGGCAGAGCTACAGCTCAAAGCTCTGCCTCCCTGGGCAGCAAAATCCACGACCTGGAAAGTGGTGGATTTTTGCCCTGTGGTTTTGGGGGGATTAATGGAGATTTCAGCCGTGGGGATGCAGCGTTTCAGATTTTAACATAAAAACTATGTTTTCTGGAGGCTTCAGAGTCTCTTTAACCACTTGCCGACCGCCCCCAGCCGATGGGCGGCGGCAAAGACTGGGCCCAAACGACCGCAATACGCCCATCGGCGGGGGTGGCATCAGCGGTGGCTGTGCGGCGATCGCGTCATCAATGACGCGATCGCCGCCGGCAATAGGCTCCGCCCACCCTACTCGGAAACCCGCCGGCCAATCAGCAGCGCCGGCGGGTTTCAAACTTGCGTGATCTGGCCAATCAGAGTGTATAATACACTTTGTTATTGTAACAAAGTGTATTATACTGGCTGCCTCCTCCGCTGATGGTCACTCGTCGTGCGACCATCAGAGAGGACAGGCAGCCAATAGATAAGTGCAGCAAAACACTCTTTGCCCCACACAGACCCCCCGATCGCCCACCCCAGCCCTCAGAACCCCCCCTGACCACCCCAGCACACCACTGCTAGCACCCCACCACCCACCTAAAAACCCATCAATCACTCCCTGTCACTATCTAGGGACGCTATCCCCTAGGGTAGGTCCCTAACTGCCCCCTAGGGTACCCTGATCACCCTCCCTACCCTCAGATCCCCCCCAGACCACCCCCCTGTATACTGTATACGTTTGTATACAGCTGCCTTACCCACTGATCACCTGTCTATCACCTGCTTATCACCTGCCTATCACCCCTCGTCGCCACCACCCATCAGAGCAGACCCTAAACTGTCCCTTGGGGGCACCTGATCACCCACCCAGACCCTCAGATTGCCCTCAGCCCCCCCCCCCCCCCCCCCTGCTGATAACCTCCCCAGTGCATTGTTTACATCTATTCTCCCCTGTAATCCCTCACTGATCCATCGTCACCCCCTGTGTCTGCCACCCACCAGATCAGGACCCAGTCTGCCCCGTGCGGACACCTAGTCAACCCCCCACACCCTCTGATCGCCCTCAGACCCCCCCCCTCCCCTCCCCCCCCCAATCACCTTCCCAGTGCATTGTAATTGATTGTGCTGTAATTGCATTTGATTGTGCTGACATTCAATTTCATTGTGCTGACATTCAATTTGATTGTCCCGTGATTGTATTTGATTGTCCCGTGATTGTATTTGATTGTCCCGTGATTGTATTTGATTGGCCCGTGATTGGCTTTGATTGGCCTGTGATTGGCTTTGATTGGCCTGTGATTGGCTTTGATTGTCCCGTGATCGGCTTTGTCCCGCGATTGGCTTTGATTGTGCCGTGATTGGTTTGATTGGCCTGTGATTGGCTTTGATTGTCCCGTGATTGGCTTTGATTGTCCCGTGAATTGAGTGCCCTGTGATTGGCCTGCGATTGGCTTTGATTGTCCTGTGATTGTTTCTGATTGCCTCTGATTCCCCACTCACCACCACCCCCCTGTCACTATCCTAGTGATCTAAAAACAGTGATCAGTGAAAACTGTCACTTTTTTAGTATCACTAGTGTTAGCAGTTAGGCCAGTTAGCTAGGCCCCTTTGTAAGTGTCAGTTAGTGCTCAGCCCACTGCACCACAGTCACTAATTAGCGTCATCACTGTCGCTAATCAACATTGGTACTATATAGTATCTGTAAGTGATCATTACTGATCGCAGTCAGATCTATTAGGGTCACTAGGATCCACAAAAAAAAACGCAGTGTTTGCCCGATCAGGCCTGATCGCTCGCCTGCACTTGCGTTCAGCCCGCCCTACCGCAGTGACAGAATTTTTTTTCTGATCACTGCAAAAAACACTGTACAATAGCTGTGGCACTGTAAACCTCAGTTTTGATTTATTTTTTTTTATCAAAACTCAGTGACCACAGCTTTCTACCTCTCAAATACTCCCTAAATTTAGCAGCCCACCATGGCAAGAAAGGGGTATTCCGATGATGACGTTCTCAGGTACATGGCCCAGTCGGATGAGGACGATTGGGACGCCTCATTCGACGAATCTTCCGGGTCAGAGTTTGAACCTGAATTGAGCAGTGGCTCACTGACCGATAGTGATGACGAGGTTGAGGTCCCGGCTAAAGCCAGGCGTACCACACCCCATGTTGTTGGACCGCAGGTGGCGCAGGATCAGCCTCAAGGGCAGCAGAGTGGTGTTCGTGCTGGTCTGAGATTTCATGGTGGGGCAGGCACCAGCAGCACAACATCTCCTGGACCTAGCACCAGTACTTCCGTAAACCCTGGTGAAGTGGCGAGCACCAGCATGGAAGTTGAAACTGGTTCGGTGGCACGTGCAGTAAGATCCCAGTCGCAGCCACCAAGAAGACGGGCCCGTACTACCCCTAATTTACCAGAGGTGCTGGCAAACCCAAATTGGCAATCCCCTGATTCCGCCGCACCCGTACTTCCCCCTTTCACCGCCCAGTCTGGAGTCCAGGTGAAGACAGATAATCTAGGATCGGCCCTAGACTTTTTCTATCTGTTCTTCACCCAGGATCTCTTGGACTTAATTGTGGCAGAGACCAACCGTAAGGCCACACAATATATAACCGCCAATCCGGAAAAGTTCCTTGCCCAGCCTTTTCGGTGGAAACCAGTCCAAGTTTCCGAAATGAAAATTTTTTTGGGCCTTCTCCTTCACACGGGACTAGTAAAGCAGAATGTGTTGCGGTCTTATTGGTCTACGGACCCAGCACATCATGTTCCCCTGTACTCTGCTGCCATGTCCAGGACACGATTTGAGAACATCCTGCGCTTCCTGCACTTCAATGACAACGAAACCTGTCATCGAAGTGACCACCCTGCTTTTGACCGGCTCCACAAAATTCGACCCCTCATAGACCACCTGTCATCCAGATTTGCAGATGCTTATACCCCTGACCAGGACATCTGCGTAGACGAGTCCCTCATACGCTTTACCGGGCGCCTTCGCATCAAACAGTACATCCCAAACAAGCGCGCCCGGTATGGGGTCTATGAGGGAAAAGACTCAAAATTGGAGCCGGTCGGATGCCCTGACTACCTGGGGAGCAGTGGAAAGGTTGTGTGGGACTTGGTGTCACCCTTGTTCCAGAAGGGGTACCATCTTTTTGTGGACAATTATTACACAAGTGTGGCCCTCTTTCAGCACTTAAAAATAGAAAAAATCCGATGCTGTGGCACCGTGCGGCCTAGTCGCCGGGGCTTCCCCCAACGGCTCATTACCACCAGACTTTAACGGGGGCAGAGGGCCGCCTTGTGTGCTGACGACCTGCTCGCGGTGAAATGGAAGGACAAGAGGGAGGTTTACTTCCTGTCCACCATTCACGCAGACACGACAGTTGAAATTCAACGGCGAACTGAGGTCATTGAAAAACCCCTTGTCGTCCACGAGTATAATACTAACATGGGAGGGGTGGACTTCAATGACCAGAGGTTAGCGCCCTATTTAGTTGCCCGAAAAACAAGACGCTGGTATAAAAAAGTGTCTTTTTACCTCATTCAATTGGCAATTTACAACAGCTTTGTTCTCTACAGTAAGGCTGGGAGAACTGGCTCGTTTATTCAATTTAATAAACAGATCGTGATGGAACTCCTGTATCCAGGAGGTGCCGTGGCCCAACCCCAAGATGCAACTAGCCGGCTGCATGGAAGGCATTACGCCTATCCAATTCCGACTACCCCAGGTCAACGAATCCGAAGAAAACGCTGTCGTGTCTGCAGCAGGACTGGAATAAGGCGTGACACCACTGTTTATTGTCCCACCTGTCCTGACCAGCCTGGCCTATGCCTAGGGGAGTGTTTTGAGAGGTACCACGAGCAGGTACACTATTAGAGAGTAGGGAACTCCACACACAGCGGTAGGCACACAAGGGTCTCTCAGTGCTATTTCACACTGCTGCGATGCGTTAGGGCAAAATGCCTAGCAAAAGTCACACTTTGCGGTCCCCCCCTACGCCAGAAGTGCTTGACTTAACGCTAGTGCATGCCTACGTTACTGCGTGGCTTCTGTGGCAATATCGATCGGCCCGGAAGTCATGTTAGTCTATGGCGACGCAGTTCATTACTAGGCCGAATGCTACTCTTGTGGTATTGCCTGAAGGTCTGTTTTGGACGATACGGTGCGGCGGGCTCGACCCACCGGATATGTCAATATGCAGTGTGAAACCAAACATCGGGTTTCCAGAGACCCTAATACACAGGGCTGCCAGAAACCTCTCCTTTCACTTGGGACAAATTGCGTAATGTATTTCGCCACAACTCTGTGCGATTTGCACTTCGCACATTGTTCCATGGGGGAGGAGAGGTTTGTCCTCTGGAGGTAAGTTAAAAAAAAACAAAAAACAGGTAAGCAAAGAAGTTAATGTTTGGTTTGCAATGTTAAGTTTTTTATTAAAAAAGTTCAAAGGTTATTAATGTTAATGAAGTAATTGCTTTGCTGCTTGCTTGTTTTTTGGTTTTTTTTTCTCTTTTTCCATCCAATAACCTTCCAGGTGGACCGAGCGAACGACTAACCAGCTGCAGTACTGATGGTGCATCCTGACAGAACGTTGCACGTCTGTCAGCTTACACACAAGTCGGTGCATGCAGCGCTGCAGGACGAGATTTCTCCTCCGCAGTCAAAAAGATACGTTTGCCGAGGCATATGGGCCGAGGAGTGGTGTTGGGGATTCATATGCTTTGGCAAACACTTTGTATCAAAAAAGAACTCTGGCAATGATTTGTTCATCCACATCGATCGGTGTGAATGGATAAATCAGGTTTGCCAGGGCATACGAGCTGGTGGGTTTGGATTTTTGGGGCGGCAGCTCCTATGTCCTGGCAGACGCCTTCCCCTCCTTTTTGTATTGTTTTGTCTTTTTTTCTTCTCTCTTTTTTTCTATCCAGACCGACCAATCAGCTGCAGCACTGATGGTGCATCCTGACAGAACATTGCGCGTCTGTCAGCTTACACACAAGTCGGTGCATGTAGCGCTGCAGGACGAGATTTCTCCTCCGCAGTCAAAAAGATATGTTTGCCGAGGCATATGGGCCGAGGAGTGGTGTTGGGGATTCATATGCTTTGGCAAACACTTTGTATCAAAAAAGAACTCTGGCAATGATTTGTTCATCCACATCGATCAGTGTGAATGGATAAATCAGGTTTGCCAGGGCATACGAGCTGGTGGGTTTGGATTTTTGGGGCGGCAGCTCCTATGTCCTGGCAGATGCCTTCCTCCTCTTTTTTTTTTTTTCAAAATTTTTTGGCAGATATTTTTTCATCCACATTGATTGATTGTTTGACGTTCATTTTTCCTTTCAGCCCACAGTGCATTACCCTTATGCCCAATATAAGGAGTATAGCAGAAACTCCTAATACTGGCCATACATGTAATGATTGCAGAGACCCTAAAATGCCAGGACAGACCCCACGAATGATGCCATTTTGGAAAGAGGACACCCCAAAGTATTCCGTGAGGTGCATGGTGAGTTCATAGAATGTTTTATTTTTTGTCACAAGTTAGCAGAAATTGTGGTTTTGTGTTTTTGTTTTTGTTTTTTTTCACAAAATGTCATTTTCCGCTAACTTGTGACAAAAAATAAAATTTTCTATGAACTCACCATGGCCCTCATGGAATACCTTAGCGTGTATTCTTTCCAAAATGGGGTCATTTGTGGGGTTTGTTAACTGTCCTGGCAAGTGGGCGGGGTGCTAAATTTTGAGCACCCCTGTAAAGCCTAAAGGTACTCATTGGACTCTGGGCCCCTTAGCGCAGTTAGGGTGCAAAAAAGTGCCACACATGTGGTATCGCCGTACTCGGGAGAAGTAGTATAATGTGTTTTGGGGTGTATTTTTACACATACCTATGCTGGGTGGGAGAAATACCTCTGTAAATGACAATCTTTTGATTTTTTTACACACGATTGTCCATTTACAGAGTTATTTCTCCCACCCAGCATGGGTATGTGTAAAAATACACCCCAAAACACATTATACTACTTCTCCCGAGTACGGCAATACCACATGTGTGGCACTTTTTTGCACCCTAACTGTGCTAAAGGGCCCAAAGTCCAATGAGTACCTTTAGGATTTCACAGGTCATTTTGCGGAATTTGATTTCCAGACTACTCCTCACGGTTTAGGGCCCCTAAAGTAGTATAGGAACCCCACAAATGACCCCATTTTAGAAAGAAGACACCCCAAGGTATTCAGTTAGGAGTATGGGGAGTTCATAGAAGATTTTATTTTTTTGTCACAAGTTAGCGGAAATTGATTTTAATTGTTTTTTTCCACAAAGTGTCATGTTCCGCTAACTTGTGACAAAAAATAAAATCTTCTATGAACTCACCATACTCCTAACGGAATACCTTGGGGTGTCTTCTTTCTAAAATGGGGTAATTTGTGGGGTTCCTATACTGCCCTGGCATTTTAGGGGCCCTAAACCGTGAGGAGTAGTCTTGAAACCAAATGTCGCAAAAATTGTCATTTACAGAGATATTTCTCCCACCCAGCATGGGTATGTGTAAAAATACACCCCAAAACACATTATACTACTTCTACTGAGTACGGCAATACCACATGTGTGGCACTTTTTTGCAGCCTAACTGCGCTAAGGGGTCCAAAGTCCAATGAGCACCTTTAGGCTTTACAGGGGTGCTTACAATTTAGCACCCCCAAAATGTCAGGACAGTAAACACACCCCACAAATGACCCCATTTTGAAAAGTAGACACTTCAAGGTATTCAGAGAGGGGCATGGTGAGTCCGTGGCAGATTTCATTTTTTTTTGTCGCAAGTTAGAAGAAATGGAAACTTTTTTTTTTTATTTTTTTTGTCACAAAATGTCATTTTCCGCTTACTTGTGACAAAAAATAATATCTTCTATGAACTCACTATGCCTCTCAGTGAATACTTTGGGATGTCTTCTTTCCAAAATGGGGTCATTTGGGGGGTATTTATACTATCCTGGAATTCTAGCCCCTCATGAAACATGACAGGGGGTCAGAAAAGTCATAGATGCTTGAAAATGGGAAAATTCACTTTTTGCACCATAGTTTGTAAACGCTATAACTTTTACCCAAACCAATAAATATACACTGAATGAGGTTTTTTTTATCCAAAACATGTTTGTCCACATTTTTCGCGCTGCATGTATACAGAAATTTTACTTTATTTGAAAAATGTCAGCACAGAAAGTTAAAAAAATCATTTTTTTGCCAAAATTCATGTCTTTTTTGATGAATATAATAAAAAGTAAAAATCGCAGGAGCAATCAAATAGCACCAAAAGAAAGCTGTATTAGTGACAAGAAAAGGAGGTAAAATTCATTTAGGTGGTAGGTAGAGGTGGGCGAACAGTTTGGCTGTGTTAGCCGAACTGTTCGGGCTGCCCAATCTGTCATTTATCTATGCTTCTTACTACTTCCGGGTCGCAATGACCCGGAGTAGTACGTCTGCGCTGCCCGGCGGAGCGCGTCCTAGCGACGCGCTCCCGTTGCCGGGCACTTTCTGCGCATATGCGTGACGTCACTCATGACGTCACGCATATGCGCAGAAAGTGCCCGGCAACGGGAGCGCGTCGCTAGGACGCGCTCCGCCGGGCAGCGCAGACGTACTACTCCGGGTCATTGCGACCCGGAAGTAGTAAGAAGCATAGATAAATGACAGATTGGGCAGCCCGAACAGTTCGGCTAACACAGCCAAACTGTTCGCCCACCTCTAGTGGTAGGTTGTATGACCGAGCAATAAACCGTGAAAGCTGCAGTGGTCTGAATGGAGAAAAAGGCTCTGGTCCTTAAGGGGCGAAAAGACTGGTCCTCAAGTGGTTAAGATAAGTCAGGCCTCTTGCACACTAAATACGATTCTGATTTGTGGTTTTGACACTATTTTAGATTTTACATGCTATGTTTTCTGCGTTTTTCTTTTGTTTTGATAGCATCCAGGGAAAATCGGAATCAAAAATTAAAATCGCAAATCCGATTTGCAGTGTGCCGGGGGCTATGTCGTCTATGTAAAGGTAGGGCTTTGGTTTCTTTAATCCTGTTTGTTTGAGAGGGAGGAATTAAACCAGACCATTTTAAAAGGATTTCTCTCCTTGCAGGAATATGAAGCAATTTTTTTTTAATACATTAAAAATGAATTACTTGAGACGTTGCTGTAGTAGACCTCTGCATAGTCCAGAGGCTTCCACGGTCCTCCTCATGCTCCACTATTTCGGACTTCTCAGTCTGAACATATTTGCCATGAGCTTGTTGGTTTGTGCTCACATGGCTAATGTGATACAATTATATTGTAATAGCACTGTCACACGGCTCCTACTAGCCAGACCATTTAGTGCCTCCCATTTTTCCACAGCCCACACACCATCCAATCTCGTGGATGCAATTGATGTGCTGGAGTAACTTGAATCGGGCAAACAAAGGCCAGGAGGGAATGCGTGAAAACAATCTATTACACACCATATTATGGAACTCCAAAGGAATAGACCCAGCACCGTCTTCAAGCGTATAAGCTCTTTTATTTATTTAAAGCATCAAAAAGACAAAAAGGGCAAGTCTGTGCGACGTTTCGAGAGGAGACTCCTCTCTTTCTCAAACTGACAAGCCCTCTAAATACATGAAACACAACCAGCTTGAAATAGTGCTTGCTCCACTAGGGAGCCAATCAAAATGGTCTGGACGCCCTATCATCAACCAATCAGGCTAAGTTCCTGCTTGTAAGCCCTTCCATCAGGTAGAGGACCTGATGGGGAACTGCATCTATTTATATACTCCAATCATTTTAAAATGGCCACTGCAGGGCCGACCAATAAGGGTAGAGCATGTTCTGAATAGGAAAAATGTCATTCAACCGCCACGTGGAAATCCGCATTGAAAATCCGCATGTGGTTAGATTGTATGTGTAAAAACCCGGAAGCGTAAATCGTCTAAGACATAGATGTTCCAATTGAATTGCCATGCGGAAATCCACATTGGAAATCTGCATATGGTTAAAGTCAATGCGTGTACGTCTTTACGCATATGCATTAAATCTAACCACATGCGGATTTTCAATGCGGATTTCCGCGTGGCGGTTGAATGACGTTTTTCCTATTCAGAACATGCTCCACCCTTATTGGTCGGCCCTGCAGTGGCCATTTTAAAATGATTGGAGTATATAAATAGATGCAGTTCCCCATCAGGTCCTCTACCTGATGGAAGGGCTTACAAGCAGGAACGTAACCTGATTGGTTGATGGGGCGTCCAGACCATTTTGATTGGCTCCCTAGTGGAGCAAGCACTATTTAACCACTTGCTGACCGTGCACTCATAACGCGCGTCGGCAAAGTGGCAGCTGCAGGACCAGCGATGCAGATCTGCCTCGCCGGCTGTAGGCTAATTAATCAGGAAGCAGCCACTCGCGCGAGCGGCTGCTTCCTGTCAATTCACGGCAGGGGGCTCCGTGAATAGCCTGCGGGCCGCCGATCGCGGCTTGCAGGCTAAATGTAAACACAAGCGGAAATAATCCGCTTTGTTTACATTTGTACACCGCTGCTAACAGTAGCAGCGTTGTACTAGATCAGCGATCCCCGGCCAATCAGCGGCCGGGGATCGCTGTCGCATGACAGGCAGGAGCCTGTTAGAGGCTGCACAGGACAGATCCGTTCCTGTGCAGCCTCCGATCTCCGGGGAAGGGAGGGAGGAGAGGGAGAGGGGGAATCCTGCAGTGGAGGGGGCTTTGAGGTGCCCCCCCCCCCCGCTAGCCACACACAGGCAGGAGCGATCAGACCCCCCCAGCACATCATCCCCCTAGTGGGGAAAAAATGGGGGCGATCTGGTCGCTCTGCCTGGTGTTTGATCTGTGCTGGGGGCTGTAGAGCCCACCCAGCACAGATCAGCGAAAACAGCGCTCGTCCTTAAAGGGAAACTTAAGTCAAACAAAAAAAAATGAGTTTTACTCACCTGGGGCTTCCAATAACCCCCTGCAGCTGTCCGGTGCCCTCGCCGTCTCCCTCCGATCCTCCTGGCCCTGCTGGTAGCCACTTCCTGTTTCGGTGACAGAAGCTGACAGGCTGGGGACGTGAGTGATTCTTCGCGTTCCTGGCCACAATAGTGCCATCTATGCTACTATAGCATATATCATATACCATATAGCAGCATAGAGGGTGCTAATGTGTCTGGGAATGCGAAGAATCACTCGCATCCCCAGCCTGTCAGCTCCTGTCACCGAAACAGGAAGTAGCTGCCGGCGGGGCCAGGAGGATCGGAGGGAGACGGCGAGGGCACCGGAAAACTGCAGGGGGCTATTGGAAGCCCTAGGTGAGTAAAACTCATTTTTTTTGTTTGACTTAAGTGTCCCTTTAAGGGGGGGTAAAGGCTGGGTCATAAAGTGGTTAAAGCTGATTGTGTTTCATGTACTTAGAGGGCTTGTCAGCTTGAGAAAGAGAGGAGTCTCCTCTCGAAACGTCGCACAGACTTGCCCTTTTTGTCTTTTTGATGCTTTAAATAAATAAAAGAGCTTATAATACGCTTGAAGATGGTGTTGGGTCTCTTCCTTTGGAGTTCCTGTTTGCTGTTCCTGAAGACAGAGGGACAACGACCAAAAGCACCTAGATGGTTGGGTGCTGCCTGTAACTACTTGTCCGCACCATATTATGGATAACCTGCCACCACCTTTCAATTGTAAGGGGCAAGGTCCCTTATGACTATTCTAAGCCTGCGAAAAGAAAACATTAACACAACCTAATCTTATTAAAACAATATGGTTTCTCTGGGTAGCGTCTCTCCAGAAAAGGTTCATCTGCGGTACTCCGAAACGGGTAATAGTTGTAAAATGACTGTCATTTTATTCAAAAAATATGTAATAAAATTATTACAGAAAATTGTTATAAGTAATATGAGAACAGTACTTAGCCGTATTAAAACAAAAGGGAAAAATTAAGAGATGGATACTTAAACAGGTCCGAGCATAAGAAAAAACAGATCTACTTGGCCGGGGCTTACTCCATCCCTGGCAGCTGATATGTCCCTCGCAAGGTCCCCTCCATTGCAGATGCCAACCTCACCAGGTTGGCATCTCCTGCTCCTGTGCGAGCGCACTTCCTGGGGTGTTTATGTGGCCTTGGAGCGTTGTGCGCAGAACGTTCCCAGGCTACTGGAGGGCGACAGCAAGCAGCGCAGAAGATGCAGACCTGGTGACGTCGGCATCTGCAACAGAGGGGACACCGCAACTGTGGCGAGGGACATATCGGCTGCCAGGAGCCCGGAGGAAGCCTCAGGTAAGTAGATCTGGTTTGTTTTGTTTGTTATGCTCGGATATGTCCTTTTTAAGAGATTGGGGATTTCTGAGACCTTTCTTTGTGGAAGTCTATGTGAAAGTTCTTTAAATGCTTTCCAGACCTTGGATATTGAAATCTGTTGCCGTTTATGGGCGCTTATCCCTACCAAGGCGTAGATTTCACCACCACACACTCACACCATTCTAGTCGCTCTGGTGCCGCTACAGTCTGTTCACTCAGCTGTCCTGGTGACAGCTCAGCTCTGTACCCCGGTCAGGAAGAAGTTTCATTGACTCCTGACTCTGTGATCACTCTTAGGGCCCTTTTCCACTAGCAATCAGAAATCTCAAACGCCAGCGATTTGCGATTTTCATTAATTCTGTTATGCGATTGCAATTTGCGATTTTCATTTGCATTGCATTATCATTGTAAAAATCGCTCCAGAAAGCGATTGCGATTTTCAAATTGAATCACTGTAGTGGAAAATTCTTCTCGTGATTTCTATGATAAACAACCCTAGCGATTTAAAAATCACTAGCGATTTGTGATTTTGCGATTCAGCAATCGCTCTAGTGGAAAAGGGCCCTTAGTCAATCATAGTAATAAAAACAAATTTTGTGGAAACCAGTTTCTCGTCCTTAAGGAGCCAGAGATGTTTGGTTCAGAAATGGTTGCACAGCATCACCGCTATTAAAGGAAACCTGTAACAAACTTCCAGTGTCCCCTGCCATGGCTCACTTGTTACCGCCAACTCACAAGTCATCGGCCACTGCGCTGGCCCTGGCCGCACGCATCCTATCCTGCGCAGGGGCAGTACGACAAAACCTCATACTGTGCAGGACGCTCCCAGCGACTTGAGTGGGCGCAGTGGCCCACTAAATATGGCAGCCTTCATATTCCTCTCACCTTGGGTTCCCTTAGCCAGCCTGGCGTTCTATTAAGATCGCCAGGCTGGCGACCGGACGTTTTTTGTTAGTTTTTTTTAAATTAAAAAAAAAAAAAACTATCGCATGCTGCCAACTAAAAGTTGGCTGCATGAAAGCCCACTAGAGGGCGCTCCTGTTGCGTACTTCTGATCACCTCCGGCGATCAGAAGTAACAAGAAAGGCCGCGATGAGCGGCCTTTCTTGTTTCGCTTCCCTCGTCGCCATGGCGACGAGCGGAGTGACGTCATGGACGTCAACCGACGTCCTGACGTCAGCCGCCTCCGATCCAGCCCTTAGCGCTGGCCGGAACTGTTTGGTCCGGCTGCGCTGGGCTCGGGCGGCTGGGGTGACCCTCTTTCGCCGCGGATCACCGCGCTGCGGCGGCGATCATGTAGCACACGCGGCTGGCAAAGTGCCGGCTGCGTGTGCACCTTTTTATTTGATAAAAATCAGCCCAGCAGGGCCTGAGCGGCAGCCTCCGGCGGTAGTGGACGAGCTGAGCTTGTCCATACCGCCAGGCTGGTTAAAGGGAAGGTTCAAGCAAAAAAAAAAAATGAGATTCACTTACCTGGGGCTTCTACCAGCCCCATGTGGCCATCCTGTGCCCTTGTAGTCACTCACTGCTGCTCCAGTCCCCCGCTGGCAGCTTTCTGACCTCGGAGGTCAGGGCCACATTGCATACATTTTTACGCATTCCAGCTAGTGCAGGAACAAAAATTTACGCGTTTCACCACTAACGCGTAAAAATGTATGTGTTAATGTTCCTGCACTAGCGGGAATGTGTAAAAATGTACGCAATTTGGCCCTGACCTCCGAGGTCAGAAAGCTGCCAGCGGGGGACTGGAGCAGCAGTGAGTGACTACGAGGGCACAGGATGGCTGCATGGGGCTGGTAGAAGCCCCAGGTAAGTGAATCTCATTTTTTTTTTTTTTGCTTGGACCTTCCCTTTAACCTCCCTGGCAGTAAGCCCGTGCTGAGCACGGGCTATGCCGCGCAGGGGGATTTCTCAGGCCCTGCTGCTGGGCCGATTTTGACATTTTTTTTTTTTGCAGCACGCAGCTAGCACTTTGCTAGCTGCGTGTGCCCTTTGATCGCCGCCGCTCCCGATTGCCCGCCGATTGCCCGCCGCGCCGCCCCCCCCCCCCCCCCAGACCCCGTGCGCTGCCTGGCCAATCAGTGCCAGGCAGCGCTGAGGGCAGGGCCGGATTTAGACTTCCCAGTGCCCTAGGCCCGGTACTGCCAACCGCCCCCCCACACACACGCGCGCGCTCAGGGTGCATACACACATCAGACCATAGTCTTTGGAAAAGGCAAGATCACAGACCAATTTTACCCCATTCTATGTAGTATGAGAGCCATACTCTACACAGTCTATTCTATTGAGCTGCACTCCCCATCAGACAGAGATCTTTGCAAGATGCTGCACACAAAGATGCTGTACACATGCAACAGATCAGTATCTGCAAAAGATCTGTTCCTGCAAAAGATCCGTTCCTACAAAATGCATTCATAGTCTATGATATCTGCAGATCCTCATACACACTTTGTTTAACAGATATTCATCTGCAGATCAGATCCACCAGGATGGATCTTCAGATCTGCAGATGATTGTCTGATCTGCAGATGAATGTCTGTTAAACAAGGTGTGTATGAGGATCTGCAGATATCATAGACTATCAATGCATTTTGCAGGAACGGATCTTTTGCAGGAACAGATCTTTTGCAGATACTTATCTTTTGAATGTGTGCAGCATCTTTGTGTGCAGCATCTTGCAAAGATTTCTATCTGATGGGGAGTTCAGCTCAATAGAATAGACTGTGTAGGTATGGCTCTCATACTACATGGAAGGGGGTAAAATTGGTCTGTGATCTTTCATTTTCCAAAGACTATATGGTCTGATGTGTGTATGAGCCTTCACTCAATATCATTTTGTCCAACACCCTGACTTAAAGGGAACCTAAACTGAGAAGGATATGGATTTTTCCTTTTAAAATAATACCAGTTGCCTGACTCTCCTGCTGATTCTGTGTCTCTAATACTTTTAGCCGCAGCCCCTCAACAAGCATGCAGATCAGGTGCTCTGACTGAAGTCTGACTGGATTAGCTGCATGCTTGTTTCAGGTCTGTGATTCAGCCACTACCCCAGCCAAGGAGAGCATTAGGACTGCTAGGCAACTGGTATTGTTTAAAAGGAAACATCCATATCCTTCTCAGTTAAGGTTCCCTTTCAGGGGCATACACACATCAGACTATAATCTTTGGAAAATGAAAGAGCACAGACATATCTTACCACCCTTCATGTAGTATGAGCATGTCTACACAGTCTATTCTATGGAGCTGAGCTCCCCATCTCAAAAAAAGCTTTGCTACATGCTGCACACCTATATGCTGTACAGACACAAAAGATCAGAATCTGCAAAAGATCTGTTCCTGCCAAAGATCCGTTCCTGCAAATTGCATTCAGAGTCTCTGAGATCTGCAGATCCTCATACACACCTTGTTTAACTGGCATTCATCTGCAGATCAGACAATCATCTACAGATCTGAAAATCCATCCTGGTGGATCTGATCTGCAGATGAATGTCAGTTAAACAAGGTGTGTATGATGACCTGCAGATCTCATAGACTACGAATGCAATTTGCAGAAACGGATCTTTGGCAGGAACAGATCTTTGGCAGGAACAGATCTTTTGCAGATACTGATCTTTTGTGTCTGATCAGCATCTTTGTGTGCAGCATCTTGCAACGATTTTTTCTGATGGGGAGTTCAGCTCCATAGAATAGACTTTGTAGAAATGCTCTCATATTACATGAAGGGTGGTAAGGTAGGTCTGTGATCTTTCATTTTCCAAAGACTATGGTCTGATGTGTGTATGCACCCTAACGATCACTTGTTTGCAGGAGGAAATGCCTGTTTTAGTGACTCGTGTATACCTATGAATGTTTTCTCTCTAAAAAAAATAATGAATGATTGTTTTTCCTGTCAGAGCAGTGAGTCCCCAATGCCTGGTACACACCAGATAGATGGGTTGAATCGATTTTCCGATCACTTATACAAAGTCGATTAGAAAAATGATCAGAAATCTGATTGGACCTGTCAGAAATAATTGATTTGACCCGTCTATCTGATGGGAAATTGCATGGTGTGTACCAGGCATGAAGTAGCAGAGCAGTTCATCTCCCTCGCTGCTCTTCTGTAATTACAGATCTGTTGCATTTATTTTCTATTATTTATTGTACTGATTCTTTCACAGTTTTTTTTTTTTATTTTTTTTTTTTACTGTTTGCCAACACGGTACAAATATATACGTTCTTTAATTTTTAGTGTATGTTATTACTTTTTGTATACAAAACAGAATGTAACAATACAAAAGTATACAACAGTACATTTGCAATTATAATTATAGAGAAGTTGTCTATCTCATACTACTGCAGACAGTACTGCTGCCTTAAAATGAGCCAGCAAGGGGTTAAGATTTAGCTTAGAAGGGGCTGTCATAAATCTCTCTAAGGAAAAAAAAAAACCTTATCTTTCTGTTTAAGATTTACAATCCAGGGGGAGAGAGGAGAAGGAATGGCTCAAGTCATTAAGGCCTGGAACCCACTGAAAACCGCAAACGCAAAACGCAACCGCTAGCGTTTTGTCTGAGCGGTTTGCAAGCAGATTCATGCGAGTTTTTGGTCGTGTTTTGCAACATTGTATTTTTTTCCCCAGCGGGTGCCTAGCGTTTTGCGTTTTGCGTTTTTATCCTGATTGGTCCTGTGAATTATTTTTCATTTTGTTACAGTGTGCTGAACCGCAAAACGCTAGCAAAACCGCTCAGTTTAGGTTTTGCTGAGCGTTTTCGCTAGCGGTTCAATACTTTACATTGAAGCGCTAACGCTCCCAAAATGCTGCATGTCCTGCGTTTGCGTTTCTGAGAAACGCAAACGCTCCTGTGGAAGTTGCCCCATCCATTAACATTAGCCCAGCGTTTTGGCAAACTGCTAGCGTATCGCAGTGCTGCCAAAACGCTGCCAAAAGCGCTCCTGTGGGTTCCAGCCCTAACAGAGTCTGACCAGCAATACATTGTTTAACTCAGCTTGAGTTGTAAAGTAGAAATAATTCTGTTAAAATGTTTACCTTACTGGATCAGAAATTATCTACAAGAGTCACAGACTGCACAGCAAGCAGTGATCACATGGTGATCCATGTTTCTCTACACCACTGGCTTTAAACTGAAGCTTGTATGTTCAGGAGATAGCACACCAAGAAGTAAGGAAAATACACATAGCTCTGGAATTCTGACTGTGTGTGCAGCAAAGCCGGGGCGGCTTCGGAGCAGGAGAAATGATTTATTTTGACATTCAGCCTCTTATCTCTCTCAGGTCCTGCCGCCCTTTTATCCTTCTGATTTTTTTACCGCCCTAGGCCATGGCCTTTGTGGCCTTTGCAGAAATCCGGCCCTGGCTGAGGGGTAGATCGGGTCTCTCAATGACATCACGACGTTGATTAAGTTGGTGACGTCATGCCGCCCGTCGCCATGGTGACGGGGGCAGCCCTCCAGGAAATCCCGTTCTTTGAACAGGATTTCCTGTTTGGAGATCGCCAGAGGCGATCGAAGAGGGTGGGGGGATGCCGCTGCACAGCGGCTATCATGTAGCGAGCCCTGGGCTCGCTACATGATTTAAAAAAAAAAAAACCTGCTCTGCTGCCCCCTGGCGGTTTTTAATAGACCGCCAGGGGGGCTAACTATGTAACTGAAAATACTGTAGTATAAAGACAACATCAAATGTTGAACCAGACTTTTGTTTTAAATGAAAAACATGTATTTTGAATTTGATGTCGCAAACATATTTAAAAAAGGCGTGTAATTAGTGTAAAAAAATTACACCTGATGGAACGTCTCACAACTACTAGGTTAATTAACAGGGCAGTAATAATTAGACATAAAAATAGAATGCCCGGGAGGCCTAGTCTCTCTGAAGTTAATATTGGGAGAGGTACACCACACTGTGAAACACTGCAAAAAGTGCAATTAAAAAAAAAATACGAAAAAAATGTCTGGATTTCATCATCTACAATACATGATATTAGAATATTCAGAGTACACAAAGGTAAGGTTAATAGCAAATGCTGAATGATTGTGATATTCAACATCTCAGGATTGCATCAAAAGCCAACATGAGTCTACTATCGGGAGCATTTCTGAAAATCACTGTCTGAACACAGTTCACTGCTGCAACTACAAATGTACATTAAGGCCTGGTGCACACCAGAGGAGTTTTTCTGAGCGTTTTGAGTTTTTAAATTGCTGCTAATGTTATCCTATGTGTCTGTGCACACTGGGGCAATGAGGTTTTGTAAAAAACCCCATAGCATTACATTGGGAAGAGCTTTTAGAGGTTTCAAAAGCTCTTCCCAATGTAATGCTATGGGTTTTTTTACAAAATCTCATCGCTCCAGTGTGCACAGACACATAGGATAACATTAGCAGCAGATTTAAAAACTCCAAACGCTCAGAAAAACTCCTCTGGTGTGCACCAGGCCTAAAACTATACCACACAAATAATCAATTGTATGTGTCATAACTTTTCCTAGGTAATACTGTTAATATCTAAAATGCAAAACACTAAGGGCTTGTTTCCACTGTTGCGACGCGATTTCGGCCGCATTCCGACGCTTGTAAAAACGCATGCGGATGCGTTTCCACATGCGTTTTTACCCGCGATTTCGCATGGCAGGGTGCCATGCGAAATTAACCATGACACTGCCAGGGCTAAATAAAATTGAAAAAGGTGCGAAATCGCGGGTAAAAACGCATGTAACAAACGCATGCGTTTTTACTATTAAATACATTAGCGGCGATTCGCACGGATTCCCGACGCAGGCGAAATCGTTGGCTCTTTTGTGCGTTTTTTTCACGCTGAAAAAAACGCACCTCAACAACGCTACAGTGGAAACAGGCCCATCCACTTGTATTACATGTGCGGATCTGCATGCGTTGGACGCATGCAGATTCGCGATAGTGGAAACGAGCCCAAAAGCTCTCTCCCAAGCAGCACATGGCTATTTAAATGTGCAGGGAAATCCTTTCAGCAAATGAAAGGAACTCGCACCTGCAGTACTGGATCTAACGAGCTGAACTATTTACAGTCCAGTGTTCCCCAACCCTGTCCTCAAGGCCCACCAATAGTGCATGTTTTGTGGAAATCCACAGAGGTAGTTAATCAGCTCTGCTGAGACACTTATTACCCCACCTGTGATTGTGTGTGGTTTCCTGCAAAACATGTACTGTCGGTGGGCCTTGAGGACAGGGTTGGGGAACTCAGAATTACACCATCTCCTCTGTCCTGAAAGAAACATCAGTTTGGGTTCAAACTGCTAGCGATTTCCTTAAACGTTCAGCTGATGTTAATGGATGGGCTAAATTCCACTGGAGCGATTGTGATTACCAAATTGCAAAACGCAGGACATGCAGCATTTATCGCGTTTAGTGTTAGCAATTAGCTTTAGCATTTCTGCATTGTAAAGTATATAAATGCTGGCATAATTGCTCATCAAAACCTGCACAGAGCGATTTTGCTAGCGTTTTGAAGTTACTGCACACTGTAACAAAATTAAAGGTACTTATCCGTTAGCCGGGCGCATCTGGCAGGTGGCGCTAATTACTATTCCCCCTCCAGGCCGCCATGGATAGTAGGGAAAGATGTAACTCTGGTGGAGTTTTGTCGCCACCTGCCGGATGCGCCAGGCTAACGGATAAGTACCAAATTAAAATTAATTGAAAGGACCAATCAGAATTAAAAACGCTAATTGCTAATCGCTACACAACCGCTGGCAAATAGAATACACTTTTTAAAAATCGCTGCTGAAAACGCTCATGAAATCGCAAACCAATCATACAAAACGCTAGCGATTGTGATTAGCGATAGCGTTTTGTAGTGGGTTCCAGGCCTCTAACATACTAATGCAATGCTCTGATGATGATATACAATTGTTACAATTATTTTCCTTCACAATGTTAAAAAATATCGGTACTTATCCGTTAGCCGGGCGCATCTGGCAGGTGGCGCTGTTGTTGATATATCCAATGATCGTTACTTCACGTAACAAAACAGTGAATGTAAACGCCGTGGGTGGCGCTAATTGCATTCCTAGTTAAGATAACAATATGTATATTAAAAAAGTGATTTAATTAAAAGAGAAATAAGCCTGCGGCAATGTAACAGATCAAGCCGCCGACTTCGTGTCTCGCTCTCCTCCCCCCTTGCCCTCTCTCTCGTATAGAACACTGGCAGCCCTGGAGGGGGGGGGACTCGTGTCCCCACAGAGTCGTTCGTCGCAATAAAACAGGCAGGATTCCCTGCCGCGACGAACGACTCTGAGGGGACACGCATGTCCCCCCCCAGGGCTCTATACGAGAGAGGGCAAGGGGGGAGGAGAGCGAGACACGAAGCCGGCGGCTTGTTCTGTTACATTGCCGCCGGCTTATTTCTCATTTAATTAAATCAATTTTTTAATATACATATTGTTATCTTAACTAGGAAAGCAATTAGCGCCACCCGCGGTGTTTACATTCACTGTTTTGTTACGTGAAGTAATTATCAACAACAGCGCCACCTGCCGGATGTGCCTGGCTAACGGATAAGTACCAAAATATCTGATGATCTCGTACACACCTTGTGGACAGAATAATTGTCGTCAGAACAAAACTGCCGGGATGAATTAGGGTAGGAACTTTCTAGGTAGGGGCATTTTCCATAGCACATAGTGGAAAACACATATGCCATTCTGTCTAGTGTGTTCCTACCCTCAAACAGATTTGAAGATAAGCATCTTTCAACGTTAAGTACATTTTTTACAAAAAAAAATATCTGCTAATCGTTTGAAAGACTTTTATCTAATGTGTGTACTCAGTTTAAAGAGAACTTCCAAACTCAAAAAAAGCCTGTCATGTAAGGTTCTGTCATAATGCGGCCAGGATATAGGGGTCCTGAGGTTAATGACTCAGTTGCTTGGTAATAATTTACTGGAGAGGTGATGATCCAAGTACCTCAGAAAAACCGCAGTGGTGTTTTTTCAAAAAACTGTCGCAGCTCTGGCCACCACCACCTGTGTTGTTGTGGCCCATCCACAGCCTGGTAGCCATAACCTAATTGGTGGCTACTGAGCTGGGGGCCAGCCACGGCAATGCAAGTGGGGGTGGCCACAGAGCTTTGGAAGACTTCAGAACAATGGTTGTGACTGTCTTGCCATTGGAGGGGACAGAGCTTCACCTGTCTAATGAATTACAAGTGAGCAGGTAATTTAATAAAGCAACTATACACAGAATACATTCTATGTATCATGTTCACTTGAAAATGATGCTTTCATGGGGATTCTTTGTTTAGCTCATCCTCTGAGACCCTGTGTGCGCTGATTTACGATACTTAATCCTGTTGTCTTATGGCCCATACTCACGGGCTACAATTGTCGCCCGTGAGTATGCGGCGTTGCACAGGCGTGCACCCCGACTGTCGCTCATAGCTGATGTCGCCAGGCAATTGAACCGCTCAATCGCCTGCTCCGCCGCAATTGTCGCTAGTCCGCGTGAGTACGCGGACTAGCAACAGCAACCTACATAAAGAATACGGAGCTTCCGACGGGGGGGAGGAGGAACGTCGGCGACAGCTTCCGTCGCACTGCTGGTCCCTCTTCCGCGTGTGTACGCGGAGGGACCTGGCGAGGAGCTGTCGCCAGCCTGTCGTGCACGCTCACGTGTGCCGGCGACAGGCCAAAAAAGTTGCCCGTGAGTATGGGCCATTACAGACCAGTGCTATGGCACTTCTGTGGTCTCTGATACAGAAAATACCTTGGCGCTCCTCTGTAAGGGGGTGGGTCTGAGCACCAGAAATCGGCTGGTGCACACTGGAGGCTGAGTTAAACAAAGACAGTCATCATTTTTTAAGAGAATGCGGTACATGCCATGGTTATTTTAGGCTTTATAATCACTTTAAAGTGAACCTGAAGGGAAAAAAAGGGCCCCTAGGGAGAAGTTACCTTAGGAGGAATAAATCTCTGGACCCTAAAGAGGCTTCCCCTGTCGTCCTCAGCAGATGCTATCCAGCCGTGAGACCTGTGACAGTCCACTTGCACTAGTAGCTTCCAGCTCGGGCTCCAGCGGAAATAGCCGAGCCTAATCGGTTCAGCTCTACTGCGCAGGCACACGAGGCAGGCCACGGTTATTGTTGTTTGTTCTCCGGTGCCAGTGCTACATCAGGCTGGCTGAGGACAGGGGAAGCCTCATTAGGGTCCAGAGGCTTCCCCCTTCTGAGGTATCTGGTTTTTATTTTACTGTATTATTATTTATCATTCCCTTTAACCTTGAGACTCCCTCACCCTGCAGAGCCTTACATGACAGGCTCTGTAAATTACATTGGAAGTACTCTTGAGCATCAGTTTAATTTTTTTTTTTCAGAATTCTACAACTTTTAGGCCCCTTTTCCACGAGCAGTTGATAGGCAGTGAAAAGCTTCCCAAACGCTCACAACTGCTTGTTGCTGCCTGGCAACTGCTCACTGCCGCTTGGTAACTGCTTGCTGAGCACAAAGTTCAACTGCCCGTGGAAATGAGCCCTTAGTCTTTTCTTTCACTATACCAACTGGCATCATATTTGAGATGAGCATATATTTTCTTTAATGTAATAAGGCATTCCCTGTAAAGCAGGAACGCAACGGAATGGGAAAGTCATGTGCATGTTATTTCGACTCTTGCATCACATACCGTGAAGCAAACAGTCAATGAAAAGTTTTTTCACTCACTGTTATTGTGTGTTTTGCTATAAAGCACTGCATGCAATGATTTGGGATGCCACACGTCATTACACTGCACCACAACGGCTGGATTAGAGTGCGACGTTAAAGGACAACTGAGGCAAGTGCGATATGGAGGCTGCCATATTTATTTCCTTTTATGCAATACCAGTTAGCTGGCTGTCCTACTGATCCTCTGTCCCTACTCTAGTACTTAGTCATCGACCCTGAACAAGCATGCAGCAGATCAGGTGTTTCTGACATTATTGCCTGACCTGACAAGATAAGCTGCATGCTTGTTTCTGGTGTTATTCAGACACTACTGCAGCCAAATACATCAGCAGGGCTACCAGGCACTTTGTATTGTTTAAAAGGAAATAAATATGACAGCCTCCATTTCCCTCTTGTTACAGTTGTCCTTTAAGGTGGGTACACACAACAGATAAATGTCTTTGGAAAATGAAAGATCACAGACCAATTTTATCCCCTTCCATGTAGTATGAGAGACTACTCTACACGGTCTATTCTATTGAGCTGAACTCTCAATCAGATAAAAAATCTTTGCAATCAGACAATCATCTACAGATCCGAAGATCCATCCTGTTGGATCTGATCTGCAGATGACTGTCCGTTAAACAAGGTGTGTATGAGATCTGCAGATATCATAGACTATGAATGCATTTTGCAGAAACTAATTTTTGCAGGAATTGATCTTTTGCAGATACTGATCTTTTGCATGTGTACAGCATCTTTGTATACAGCGTCTTGCAAAGATTTTATCTGATAGGGATTTCAGCTCCATAGAATAGACTGTGTAGAGTATTCTCTCATACTACATGAAAGGGGGTAAACTTGGTCTGTGAAGTTTCATTTTCCAAAGACTTTTATCTGATGCGTGTATCCAGTCCACCTTTATGCCACCAGCAAACAAGAAAATACTCAGAGTAATTTACTGTACTTTTCAATTGCAGAGTGCTAAAAAGTTATTATAAACAGAAGATGAAAAGTTATCTCACAGGAAAAAACTTGGAAGAAAAAGTGAATTGAGTAAGGGCCACTCTTTTTATCTTGTAGCCTTGTGTACTTTCTGATCATTTTCCCTTAACTACTTCTGGACTGCAGTGCTCTGAGTGAACCTGAGATGTCCTGCACGAAAAATTCATACATACCTGGGGCTTCCTCCAGCCTGATCCGGCCCTTGCTTCCATCCTCTACCTTCTGGATCCTCCGTAAGGGCTCCTGAAAGTTCGGCCAGTTGGAGTAGCGCGACGGGCGAGAGCGAGCAGCCACACTGCACAAGCGCCGACTGGACAGAATTATTTTTTTCTTGTAGATCTCTGGTAAAGAGATGGCCCGAACGGTTTCAGGCGAACTTCCGGTGGTTCGCGTTCACCGTGTAACGCAAACTTTTCCGAAAGTTCGGTTTGCCCCTATAGTGCACCATTAGGGTCAACTTTAACCCTCTACACATCACAGTCAGCAGGCACATTGTAGCCAATTAGGTTACACACTCTCCTGGAGTCACTCCCCCCCACCTTATAAAAGGCAGGCAGCGCTGGCCATTACACTCACTTGTGTGCCTGCATTAATTAGTGAAGGGACAGCTGCTGGCAGACTCTCATAGGGAAAGATTAGTTAGGCTCTTGTAGGCTTGTTAGCTTGCTCCTGGCTGAATGTTATTGCTAAAATAGCACCCCTCAACAGCTCTTTTGAGAGCTAATGTTCTCCTGATGTTTTCTTTTTTTTCTGTTGCCCACTGACACTGCATTATACAGCCCTATCTGTTGCAGCTGGACCTTGGTAATTGCTATTACTGTGCCAGCCAGGCCCTGCCTAACTATCTATACTGGGACACCTATCTATGCCTACCTAACTACTGGGACACCTACTTACCTATACGGGGACACCTACCTATGCCTGCCTACCTACCTACCTATACTAGGGCACCTACCTATGTCTACCTACCTATACTGGGTCTCCTACCTATGCCTAGCTAACTACTGGGGCACCTACCAATGCCTATCTACTTATACTGGGACACCTATCTATGCCTACCTACCTATACTGGGACTCCTACCTATGCCTAGCTAACTACTGGGACTCCTACCTATGCCTAGCTAACTACTGGGGCACCTATGCCTATCTACCTATACTGGGACACCTACCTACCTATACTGGGACTCCTACCTATGCCTAGCTAACTACTGGGGCACCTACCTATGCCTATCTACCTATACTGGGACACCTACCTATGCCTACCTACCTATACTGGGACTCCTACCTATGCCTAGCTTACTACTGGGGCACCTACCTATGCCTATCTACCTATACTGGGCACCTACCTATACTGGGACTCCTACCTATGCCTAGCTAACTACTGGGGCACCTACCTATGCCTATCTACCTATACTGGGGCACCTACCTATGCCTACCTACCTATATTGGGGCACCTACCTATGCCTACCTACCTATACTGGGGCACCTACCTATGCCTAGCTAACTACTGGGACTCCTACCTATGCCTAGCTAACTACTGGGGCACCTACCTATGCCTATCTACCTATACTGGGACACCTACCTATGCCTACCTACATACAAGAAGATAATAAGGTTGTTGCTTCATTGTGGACAGACCAAATTTGATCAGCTGGACAGTCACTGTTGTTCTATCATTGAGCTACTACAGCCCGGCGACCATATGGGCTTGAAAACCGCCACGGCCTGCAATCTCGCCATGGTGTGCACCAGTCCAGGACGGCCGTCACTACGCAAACAGCTGTTTGTGGTGCGTTACACAGTGCGTTTGGTGTGTCAGTGTGAAGCAGTACTCTACACTCCCTGATTGATCTATACACATGCAAGATGTTTTAAAGCACTTTAGGCCTGCAATTTAGCATTCAATGTGATTTCTGCCTTTAAAACGCTGCTTTGCGTCAAATCCAGATTTTTCCCCAGGACTTTTGGCATCTATCCCACTCATCCATGCAAAAACTCAGATGTTAGACCCCTTGAAACATCTTTTCCATCACTTTTGTGGCCAGCATAAGTGTTTCTAGTTTTCAAAGTTTAACTCCCCATTGAAGTCTATTGCGGTTCGCGAAAGTTCGCGCGAACCAAACCTTTCACGGAAGTTTGCGAACCCGGTTCGTGAACTGAAAATCGGAGGTTCGGGCCATCTCTACTCTGGTACACTTTAAAGAGGAACTTCATACTAAACAAACATACTATCATTAAATTACATTAGTTATGTTAATTAAAATAAATAGGTAATATAAGCTCTTACTCACCCTGTTTTAAATTAACAGGCAAATGTACATATGGAGAGATCAAAGTAAGAAGAATCGACACTAAATGCTGGGATGGCAGACTCTTTGGGGGGTCCTTGGCAATTGATTACTCACTGTGCCTCTGTTAAAAGACTTCAGCTATACAGTAAAAGGAACAAAGGACCGGGCACCAGCTGAGTTGCTGATTGCCAATTTATTTCATCCCATCCAATGACAGATACAGAAAAATCAGGCAGCAGGTCTAACAGCCGTTTCGCAAGCTTACAATGCTTGCTTCCTCAGAGAACAGGAAAATGCTTGTGATTTCATGGGGGCAGCCATCTTTTTGGTTGAAAGGAGGTGATGGAGCATGAGACACAGTTCCAACTGTCCTGTGTCCTGATCACCCCTCCTAGCTGCACACGCTAGGCTTCAAATCTCAAATTAAAAATATAAAAAAAAATTTGCGCCAAAACAGAATGAGAACAACAACATCAGAAATCCCATCATGCTTTGCACAGCATCAGTGGATAAATGCCTGGGGCAGTTTTCTTCTGTGCAGCTAAAAATGAGGCTTGGGTAAGAAAAAGTTCTGATGCTGTGAAACTTAAAAAACACCAAGCCTTTTCAATGCTGCTGAGTAGATTTTTAGTCTAGAGGTTCTCTTTAAGAACAAGGACCAGAGCCTTTTTTATGCAGCCAGTCTGTGATCACTGTGTTTGGCTCACAGTGAACACCGGGTAATATGCCAATGAAACTGACACCTTACCTAGAGAAGCAAGCAGCACGCAGTCACAGTGAGCAGCAATCGGCTTGAAACTGTGGTAAGCTGCAGTATAGAATCTACGCCGCATCAGAACTAGAGAGCTGCAGATGCGGCGTATGTTCTACTTACTGCGGTCTTGAACTGGTTAAGGACCGGTTTCCACTAGGTGGTGACAGCAGGAGACTTGTAAGACTTACGCTGGCAGTTGAATTGAAGTGTTGCG
The DNA here is from genome assembly GCF_040937935.1 of Hyperolius riggenbachi. Taxonomy (NCBI): domain Eukaryota; kingdom Metazoa; phylum Chordata; class Amphibia; order Anura; family Hyperoliidae; genus Hyperolius; species Hyperolius riggenbachi. The sequence goes on from NC_090647.1 coordinate 284,571,485, forward strand.
AGCATGCTTACAGATCACTTAGGTGTGCCATGCAATCAGAGGTGTATCTAGAGGGGTACAGGCATGGCTCATGCCATGGGTGCCACAGCACTATGGGCACCATGCCTAGCCCTGTCCTGCACCACCATGCTTGCCCCCAATCCTCCCCATCACTCAGACCTGAAATCTGATTGATTCTGTTATCTGGGGAACATGACAGAGAGAGAATAAGAAGAGATATTTCCCCAAAAATTAATTTCAGCAATATGCCAAGCCAAAAAATACATGCAAGCAACCATAACACATGTACACTGCTAAGGATGCTGTTTTTGGAGTGGAAGAGGAACAAATTAGGAAGATAGAGAGACATGGTTCCCAAAGAGGGACTGTCCCTCCTGTCCCTCCAAAAGAGGGACAGTTGGGAGCTATGCCAGCTATATACATGTGCTCTAACAGCATAGCTTCCAACTGTCCCTCTTTTAGAGGGACAGTCCCTTTTTCCTCCTCATTTGTCCCTCTTTCAGTACTTTGTCCCTCTTTCTATCTAAATGTAAATATTTCTATACTAAAAATGGGTTTGATTGACTCTAAACTTTATTCCCATGCTTTAAATTGATATAATACTAATTTTAAAATGTTACTATGAAGGAAAATTAACCAGGATAGAAAGGACCAGTGTGGTTGGAATTATAAAACAACATATTTTTCGTATGAAATCTTTATGGTATGTGTGACTATGGGTGTGGTGGGGGCATGGCCAGGGTTGTAACAGGGGCGTGGCTTAACTGTCCCTTTTTCTGCTCTCAAAAAGTTGGGAGGTATGCTAACAGAAAGAATCCAGATGTGCTACTTTATCTGAGCTTCTGATGTCCCACTTAATTTAGAAAACCCCAGTTGACAAGTTTTAACAGCCGTACTTGTCTGCGGTAACTGGGAAATTCAGCAGCCCCTGGAGTGAAATATTAATGCCTGTTAATAAATGGAAGATGCCACGTACGGATCTGGATCATCATCCCTCTCTGACTGAGGTTGCTATAGATTAAATTGTGGTACTTCGTAGGAATTTTATTTTTAAATTTGAGTCTAGTGCAATACATTATACAAGAGATCCCAAACCCATTGATTTATAGAATAAAGCCTAATGGTGATCAGTTTCTGCTTTAATAATACACCGAAGAAGACGCTCTACATTTGCATTGCCCCTTTAAGATTTTGGAACGCACGTCGAAATCCTGTGGAACGCACGTACGTGGTCCTTCACGCTTGCGTACGGCAATTCGCTCCGCGCTTTCCTTAGTTTGGCATCCAGAGGCTTCCGTTAGTCAGACATATTGTCCCAGAGGAGCCGGGAGAGGCCCTGACATCCCGGGGGCAGCATGGGTGAGAGAGGGGGGCGAGGGGCCGCATGAGGGACAGTGTGAGGAGACAGGTGACGTCTCCCAACATGGCATAGGCATGGGTCAGTCATGGGACAATCACAGAAACATTGGGCACAGCAACCCCACCCTGCTTGGTAGATGAAGGCAGGAGGGGAGTATGGAAGAGGATGACATGTTTGACAGCTGCCAGACCCCAGTGATTGTGTGTGTTATGTAGTACAACGGGACTGAAAAAGTTATTCCCATAGCAATATGGATTTACTTGTGTTTCAGCTATTGAGTTTTACTATTTCACGTGGCTAGTTCACCTGTGTGTTCACTTGTCATAGGGACTTTGCAGAGATTAGTTTATCAGCTTAAAATTGTACAGCACATTCTTTTTGGTGAGAACTGCAGGATACAGCAAATTGAGTTTGCTCTATAGGAACCTGTGCTAGCAGAGGTTGATTCAAAACTTGGTACAGATTACCAAATTCAGAAAGCTGATAGCCTAACATCTTGATTTTTCCTCTGACCACCAATCTTGGCATTTTCTAGAAAAAAAACAGGCAAGTCAGTTACGATCACCTCTCTAGTGCTGAAGGAAACATTCTTGTACATGTCACAGGTACTTGTATGCTAACAAGAGGGTAAGAGTGAGCGTTCCTAAGCACAATGCTGTTCTTAATGAATCGGAACAGAACACGAATTTCAAGTGCAGCGGACCGCCTCAGTGTGCTGCCCTCCATGGTGCGTTTCAGCTCAATGGCTACTTTCTCCTTTGGCTGTAAAGGAGTAAGTATTAACAGCTGGAAAGCACAATAAAGGGCAGCATCAAGGGTGGGTTAACACCTCCCCCGCCAAGGTCCATTGTGCTTGAAATTTGTGTTTTGATCCAATTCATTTAGAACAATGTTTTGCTTCAGAACGCTGATCCCTACTAGAGGTGGGAGATGAGCACTTTTCTCAGGTGTTGCTAGAGATTACCTTAGAACTCTGCTGACCTGTACATTTTAGATGTATTTATCATAACTAAAAATACAGAGGGCTAAAGGTGCCCATATATTACTCAATATTGTGCGTACATTTGAAATCGGCGCCGGTAGACTTGGGCGCAGGATACAGCGTTATACAGCTGATCCTGCTTCTGCACAAGTCCGGGCCGATTTAATTACTATTCCCCCTCCAGGCCGACATGGATAGTAGGGGAATGAAATAATTCGGCTTCCAGCGATTGCTGGAGGCCGAATTATTATGTTTTTAAGCAACTTCGGCTCTGTCTTCTGACAGAGCCGACGTTACTCACTGAGCACTTCAATAGGAATGATTCCTATTGAAGTCTATGGAGGCGCCGGCTGCGCCCAAATCTAGCAGCGCTGAAAAGCACTGCTCCGAATATTGTGGTCTGATCGCAGTGAATCTGTGCTTCAATGTGGCCACCCCATTGATCTTTTAATTGATTTCTGTCCAAAATCGGGTATGATTGGTTGCACGGTGGTAACTGTGTTCCGTATCCCAATGGACCCCTGATCGTTTTCCCTCCATGCGTGGAGCCACGTGGTACAGGTGCTCGTGGTGATGCTGAACACCAGAGGAGGGCAGGAGTTGCATCGGTGTAGAGGTTAGACTTTAAAGGAGTACTGTAGGGAGCTCTTAGAGGAAAGGGGTTGAACTTACCTGGGGCTTCTAATGGTCCCCCGCAGACACTCTGTGCCCATGCAGCCACTCGCTGATGTTCCGGTTCCCGCCACTGGTTACTACCAGAATTTGCCATTGCGCTTGCGTGGCCTTCTTACTCCCACTGACGTCACAGGAGCGTACTGGGCAGGTGCAGCATAGCCTGTGCCTGCACAGTAAGCTCCTGGGGACTTCAGCTGGAGTGAAGGGAAGGCCGCACAGGCGCAGTAAGGCACATTGGTTTTGCAACTTTAAAGTCTCAAATACCAGAAGTAACCGACGGCGGGGACCGGAGCATCGGCAAGTGGCTATGCGGGCACAGGTCGTCTGCAGGGGACCATTAGTAGCTCCAGGTAAGTTGAACTCTTTTTCTTTCCCTAAGGGCTTATACCAGTGATGGCTAACCTTGGCACTCCAGCTGTGACAAAACTACAAATCCCATCATGCCTCTGCGTCTCCGAGTTATGCTTAGAGCTGTCCGAGTATTGCAATGCCTCATGGGACTTGTAGTTCCACCACAGCTGGAGTGCCAAGGTTAGCCATCACTGGCTTATACAGTACTCCTTTAATTAAAGCACACCTGAACTGAGAGAGAGATATGGAGGCTGACAGTTATTTACTTTTAAACAATTCAAATTGCCTGGCTGTCCTCTTGAGCCTCTATCTCTAATATCTTTAACCATAAATCCTGAACAAGCATTCAGATCAGGGGTTTCTGACTGGATTATCCACATGCTTGTTTAAGTTGTGATTCGGATACTACTACAGCCAAATATATCAGCACAACCGCCAGGCAACTGGTATGGAAATGAATATTGCAGCCTCCATATCCCTCTCAGTTCATGTGTACTTTAACACTGAGCACACACACTTAACACAACACACACAAAGTGTACCTGAGAGGAACGCATAATCAGCATTTATACTTACCTGGAGCTTCCTCCAGCCACATAAGTTCTGTGGGCTCCCTCGCTGTCCTCCTGGGTGACTCCGCTGTCCTGCAGTCTTCGCCAGTAACAGAGTCCCGGTTGCGTCAGCCGGGCTGCACTGTGCATGCATTACCAGAGCATTCTATGCCTGTGCAGGTAGTACAACGGAGCCACCCGGGAGGGCAGTGAGGAAGCCCCAGGTAAGTACAAATGCTGCTTATGCATTCCTCTAAGGATTCCTTTAAACACTGGAGGGGGGGGGTGTTATATAGGATGTTGCTGTGCAGTGTATGGGCAGACAATAGATCCCTCTAAGATCAGAATCGATAGGAGAGGGATCTATTTAATGGTCGATCTACCCAAACATCAAGTGATGTATGGCCACCTTAACCTGGAGTGGTGCAAGTCAGATTCAGTGAATGATTGACTGCCTCACAACTTGAATTTATCAAGCTCTCGGTTGATTAACTTTCAGCTGTTGATCAGTATTTTCCTTTCAAAAACAGATTAGCTGTCTAATAATTCTACTTCCATTCATTTTGGTAAAAGCAGAGAGGATACAACAGGAACGTTGAAGTTTACATCATATTTCATTTTACATCACTACTGTGTTTGTCACCATGTTAATTGTGCATAGTTTCTTCTGTGCCAATCTGTCACATGGTAGCATATGAAAAATAGTGAGTTGTGCATTTGTTGCAGGTGACACAGCAGACCATACACTGCAGATCGTACACTGCTGATCATCTGTGGGTACTCTATGTACGCTGCTGAATAGGTCTGTCTGTGGGTGCTCTGTTTACACCACTAATCTGTGGGTTCTGTACATACATTGCTGACTAGGTTGGTATCTGTGAGTACTTTGCATACAATACTGACTACTCTACATACACTGCTGATTAGGTTTGTATCTGTGAGTACTCTACGTACACAGCTGAATAGAGCTGTATCTGTGGGTACTCTATGTATACAGCAGATTAGGGCTGTATCTGTGGGTACTCTACGTACACTGCAGATTAGGGCTGTATCTGTGGGTACTCTACGTACACTGCAGATTAGGGCTGTATCTGTGGGTACTCTACGTACACTGCAGATTAGGGCTGCATCTGTGGGTACTCTACGTACACTGCAGATGAGGGCTGCATCGGTGGGTACTCTACGTACACTGCAGATGAGGGCTGCATCGGTGGGTACTCTACGTACACTGCAGATGAGGGCTGCATCTGTCGGTACTCTACGTACACTGCAGATTAGGGCTGCATCTGTCGGTACTCTACGTACACTGCAGATGAGGGCTGCATCTGTCGGTACTCTACGTACACTGCAGATGAGGGCTGCATCTGTCGGTACTCTACGTACACTGCAGACGAGGGCTGCATCTGTCGGTACTCTATGTACACTGCAGATGAGGGCTACATCTGTCTGTACTCTACGTACACTGCAGACTCTCAGCGTTCCCAGCCGCTATATCACCCTCTATGGTGCTATAGCGTATAACATGTCTGTCGACGAACCCGGAAGTAGCCGCAGGCGGGGACAGGAGGATCGGAGCGAGGCTGCGAGGGCACCATACTGCTTCAGGGGGCTGAGGGATGCCCCAGGTGAGTAAAAATCATTTTTTATTTTTGACTTAAGTATCCCTTTAAGCACACCTTCTCTTATTGGAATGGTTAGGGAGTCAGTAAAAACATTGCCTTTGGGTGTTGAGAAAACAGTCGGTTTCAAATAAACCTCTGTTGTAATTGACCTTACAGATTCCATAGCGAGCCCCGGAAAGGATAGCAGTCGAATGAAGAGCTACAAGAACAAAGCTCTAAACCCAGAAGAGATGCGCAGGCGTCGGGAAGAGGAGGGCATTCAGCTTCGCAAGCAGAAGCGTGAACAGCAGGTCAGTAGGTTTTAAACAGAAATGACGCTGTCTTATATTTGCATGTGTATATATTTTTTTTGTATTTAATGAGCTGTTCAAAGTTAGCTTGCAGATGTTAAGCATGAAAGTTTCTGAATTTGCAGTGGCGGAGCATCCTGGGATTTTTGATTAACAAATATATCCATCTTTTTGCTTAGAGACAGCTCTAAAAAAAAATGGGGTCATTGTTTACCATTCTGTACACTATCTAGCCTTATCTCACAGCTTGACTGTAGAGCTAGTCCCCTATTTACTAACACCCAACGACCCGCTGATACAAACGGCCCAAAATGTGAAAATTTGATTCTGTGGGAATAATTTGATTTTCTTTTAAAGATCTTGTAATTTTGGGAGAAAAACAATAAAACAAATTACATTTTGCTGTTGTAAACTGAGTGCACAGGGGGACAGAGGTGACAGTGGTCGGGGCACAGAGGTGACACAGACAGGGACACTGAAGGCAGAGGAGAAGAAGTGACACAGAGGCGGACACTGGAGGCAGAGGGGGACATAGAGGAGGTACAGAGGACAGGGACGGCGCACTATTTTGACTTATGGACAGATTCAGGTAAGAACGAACCTAAAGTTCCTATTTTGTTTGTTAACTGGGACCGACTGTACTAATTGCTGAACTAAGGTTATGACTATATCCTAAAACTTTGTACACACAGTAGCTTGTTCCAATTCAGGACTGCCTCTGCCAAGAATATAGCTTGTGTAAGGTGGCCTCGATGTGTCAGAGAGAGATCTGGCCTGTCTGATCATCTCTTCCGAGCGCAGACCGACACAATAGTTCTCACTCTTCGCCCCTCCTGCTCCATTGTAGGTCACACATCGTCCCTCTGACCACCTCCATTGCAGCAGAACGTGTGTTAGCCTGTAGGAGGTGCGCTAACATCAATACACTGTAGTCTGTAGCATTGTCAACTTGTTCACATACACTCCTTTGTGCATCAGGTCCACTGCTGCCACTGCCACATTCGGTTCCACCACCACTGCTGCCATCGTCACTCAGATCCACTGCAGGGGAAAAGCACTGGTATACAGAACGGAGCCCTGGCAGAAGCATTATGGGGCTTCCCATTGCATTGCCACTCAGTGACCCAATAGGAATCCTCCCTGAGGAGAGAGGATGCCCATTGGTCTGTTGCAATCCAGTGGTGAGCGCCATGCTTCTGCTGGGGTTTTGATCAGTGGCATACCTATGGCGTCTGACACTCTGTGCAAATACATTACACCTAGTCTGCAGTACTTAATTGAACAGAGGATGAGCAAAGGGCCAATCGTTGGAGAGGGCTTCAGTCGCATATAGACACTTGCTATATGACCAGCAGGGGTCACCAGCATGCAGGAAACTCCCTCTTATCCGCCCCCCACAGTATAGCTAGCCTGGAATAGTTGCCCCCAGTATAGGCAGCCTGGAATAACTGCCCCCAGTATAGGCAGCCTGGAATAGTTGCCCCCAGTATAGGTAGCCAGGGATAGGTGCAGCCAGTATAGATAGCCAGGGATAGGTGCAGCCAGTATAGATAGCCAGGGATAGGTGCAGCCAGTATAGATAGCCAGGGATAGGTGCAGCCAGTATAGATAGCCAGGGATAGGTGCAGCCAGTATAGATAGCCAGGGATAGGTGCAGCCAGTATAGATAGCCAGGGATAGGTGCAGCCAGTATAGATAGCCAGGGATAGGTGCAGCCAGTATAGATAGCCAGGGATAGGTGCAGCCAGTATAGATAGCCAGGGATAGGTGCAGCCAGACCAGTATAGATAGCCAGGGATAGGTGCAGCCAGACCAGTATAGATAGCCAGGGATAGGTGCAACCAGACCAGTATAGATAGCCAGGGATAGGTGCAGCCAGACCAGTATAGGGCTGTGGAGTCAGAGCAATTTTTGGGTGCCTGGAGTCGGGGAAAAAATGCACTGACTCCTTATGAATTTAAACTGTAATTAAAATAGAAAATATGATACAATGTTCTATTTCTCAGATAATAGTCATCATAAATAATTTATATATACAGTAATAGCTGTGCATAGTCCACAAAAATGAAATGAACCAATCAAAAAATAGTTACTTGTGCTGCTTCAATAAAGCGTCTCCGTATTTTTAAAGTCAGATATACACATCTGATTGTGACTGTATATATGATGTGTACACAGGAATCTCTTATATATGTTACGGCCAGAACCCGAAGTTTGGCCAGAACTAGAAGTGGCCGGCCACTTCGGGTTCTGGCCGGCCAATGCGCGAACTGGCCGCTGCGCTGCGGCCAATGTGAGGAATGAAACAATTCCTGTAAGGTTTAATGTGATGTTGTGGCCGCAGCGCAGCGGGTAAATGTATCACATCTTTACTTTATTCAATGGCATTAAGCCGCCCGGCTTTTTCCCTCTGCCTCTCTCTCCTCCCCCCGCCTCTCTCTCCTTCTCTTATGGGCAGCGGGCGGGGGACACGCGTGTCCAGGAGAGTCGTTCCTCGCGGCAGGAGAGCAGAGCGGGGAGGCTGCAGACATTGCTTCTGCCAGCACCCGCTCTGCAAGAACGGCAGGATTCCCCTGCCGCGACGAACGACTCCGGAGGGACACGCGTGTCCCCGCCCGGCTGTGCCCATAAAGAGAAGGAGAGAGAGAGGCGGGGGGAGGAGAGAGAGGCAGAGGAAAAAGCCGGGCGGCCATTGAATAAAGTAAAGATGTGTGATACATTTACCCGCTGCGCTGCGGCCACAACATCACATTAAACCTTACAGGAATTGTTTCATTCCTCACATTGGCCGCAGCGCAGCGGCCAGTTCGCGCATTGGCCGGCCAGAACCCGAAGTGGCCGGCCACTTCTAGTTCTGGCCAAACTTCGGGTTCTGGCCGTAACATATATACTAAATAACATCTATACTGTAAGAATAAAGCCTGATGTGTAGCCGTGTCACTAATCGAGATGGACAATGAGATGGTAATAATTCTGCGCTGATGCTGGTTTATACAAATGTATGCCCTCCCTTTGCTCATGAAATCAAATCATTTAATATGTTGTTAAAATTTGGTTTAGTGACTATGAATTAAATGGTACCTGAGAAGGATGAAAAGAAAAGTTTTATACATACCTGGGGCTTCCTCCAGACCCCTTCAGCCAATCAGTCCCTCGCTGTCCTCCTCCACCACCTGGATCTTCTGCTATGAGTCCAGGTACTTGAGCCAGTCAGCACAGTCTGGCCGCATGCTGCTTCCACAGCCAGGAGCATTCTGCACCTGCGCAATGGTGCTGCGCAGGTGTAGTACGCTCCCGGCCGCGGAGTGTGTGCATGCGCACTATGCCAGACTGGCTCTAGTACCTGGGCTCATAGCAGAAGATCCAGGTGGCGGAGGAGGACAGCGAGGGTCTGATTAGCCTGAAGGGGGCTGGAGGAAGCCCCAGGTATGAATAAACCTTTAATTCCATCTGTCTCAGGTTTACTTTGTTACACAGTACTATACTCTACATATGCACTTCCCACAGATCTGCAGGGAATCCACTTAGAATGTTGTGCACATTGAACACAGAGGTGTTGTCTATCACCCATAAACCTGGTTCAGATTGTGCATGAAGAATGTGTAATAGAGGAAGAATCCCCTCATTCACCTGCAGAGTTACCTGCACATCACTCTTACATGTACCCACAGTTACATTGCCTAGGGCCTGATGTTTTGTTCCTGTCTGTACCTTCTACAAGTACTCTTACCAAGGACTAGTTTTAAGGTGCATACACACATCAGACTATAGTCTTTGGAAAATGAAAGATCACAGACCAATCTTACCACACTTCATGTAGTATGAGAGCATTTGTACACAGTCTATTCTATGGAGCTGAACTCCCTATCAGAAAAAAATCTTTGCAAGATGCTGCAGACAAACATGCTGTAGAGACACAAAAGATCAGTATCTGCAAAAGATCTGTTCCTGCCAAAGATCCGTTCCTGCAAAATGCATTCACAGTCTAAGAGATCTGCAGATCATCATACACACCTTGTTTAACTGACATTCATCTGCAGATCCGATCCACCAGGATGGATTTTCAGATCTGCAGATGATTGTCTGATCTGCAGATGAATGTCAGTTAAACAAGGTGTGTATGATGATCTCATAGACCATGAATGCAATTTGCAGGAACGGATCTTTTGCAGATACTGATCTTTTGTGTCTGTACAGCATCTTTGTGTACAGCATCTTGCAAAGATTTTTTTCTGATGGGGAGTTCAGCTCCATAGAAAAGACTGTGTAGGTATGGCTCTCATACTACATAGAAGGGGGTCAAATTGGTCTGTGATCTTTCATTTTCAAAAGACTATGGTCTGATGTGTGTATGCACCCTTTTTCTATGACTAAAAGTATTAGAGGCAGAAGATCTGCCGTATATCCAGGTAACTGGTATTGTTTAAAAGGGAATAAATATGGTAGCCTCCATATCCCTCTCACTTCAGTTGTCTTTTAAAATTCCTAAGCGTAGGCAGTTAAGAGATGCATTTCGTGCTACATACTTTCATTCAACAAGAGTGTAATATGCAAATTAGAGGAGTCAGAGGAATCCTAACCTGAGCAGTCAGTCGGTGGCTTTTTATACCGACTCCACAGCCCTGATAGGTAGCCAGAAATGGGTGCAGACAGACCAGTATAGGTAGCCAGGAATAGGTGCAGACAGACCAGTATAGGAAGCCAGGGATAGGTGCAGCCAGCGTAGATGGCCAGGGATAGGTGCAGCCAGCGTAGATGGCCAGGGATAGGTGCAGCCAGCGTAGATGGCCAGGGATAGGTGCAGCCAGCGTAGATTTGCAGCCAGTATAGATGCCCAGGAATAGGTGCAGCCAGAATAGGTAGCAAGGAATAGGTAACTTCCCCTGCATTACTTTTCCTGCCTTGATCCCCCTCCACTGCGGGCGGTGCCCAGTAATGCCATCCGCATACAGGAAGTGACATGTTTACTTCCGGTATGCGGCTGGCGTTACTAGGAAACGCTTGGTGCTTGCTCACCGGTTACCGCTGATATGCAGTGCAAAGTATCAGCCACCGGAGGTTGACCGGGAGGCAGAGAGGGCAGCAAAGCGGCGTGGGGGGTTTGTCGCAGTGCAGGTGATCAGGGGGGTTCTGGGCAGCGGTAACCCCTGGCCTCACCCTCCCACCCGCTGAGGGGCGAGGTAGGCTGGCTGCTCCTGGCGCCACACCCTTAAGACACTACTGGCTCTGATCTGTTCCCTGAAATGGACTGGAGTGCCGGTGGCAGCAGCTGTGGTGGAGCCCAAATGCTTTGATGTTATGTGGACCTAGCTGTGTTTGTCTTGTACTAGGTATGATGGTGAAAAGTTGCTTTTTTAAACTAGTATAGAATATTCAGTGACCTTTTAATTGAAGTGTGGCGCCCCCCTCCCAGTCACATGTCGTCAATATACTGTCTGCCCCCCTTCCATCTGGCCACTTTTTCATACCGCCTGCCTTGAAAAAAAATTCTGGGGAACACTGCATTTTTTTTTATTTTTTTTTTTGTTACCTTTCTTTTTTTTGCTGTTACATTTTTTATTCCTCATGTACTTTTTGTTTGTTCTGTGCAGATATCAGGTCATCCTTTGTTGGCTCTGGTCAGTCTATTATTGAATGCTGATGTATGCCCCTAGTTTTTTCTTGTTCAACAAAATGGTTTCTTGAACTGTAAAGTCTATAGTTAAAAAAATGTAAGCCGTGATAACATTACATTGATTAGTCATCGGCAAAATAGTTAATCCTTCATGTGAGGTCACCTATTTGTAGACTGGGACAAGCATGAAAAGAAGCAATGCAGGAACACTGGGGGGAAGTAGTCAGAACTTTCCATTCAGTGTTTAGCAATTGGCAATCTTGCCGCATAGGTAGATTCTGCCATTAATGAATGTTTAATCAGTAGAAGTTATGTCCTCATCTGCATCTTACAAAAAAAGCCCCACGAAACACTGACATGCCTATAGCAAAGGTGAATTTTCAGTTAAAGTGGACCCAAATAAAAAATACAAGATTTCAGAAATGTATTTTCTAAATTATAATAATAAATAGCAGCCTTTTTTCAGCTGCATGATGACAAATATAAAATATTTTACATTTATTGGAGAAACCCCTCCCTTCCTTTCAAATTGCCGGGACAGAATCTGGCAAAATGCTGGAGTAGGTAGTGTCTGGCAATGGAGGAATTGCTAATGGCTGCCACCTGTATAACCCTAAAAGAGAAGGGTGAAAAGCATGCACTGAAATGCTCATAGGCTTGAAGGAGTGTTTATTTATCTTTCTATATGTATTAGTGGTGCAACTAAATATTTTGAATTAAAAAAATGTTTGGTTTGGGTCCGCTTTAAGGACCCCTGAAATGAAGGTTATCTTAACTTAACTTAAAGGGATCCTGAAGTGAGAAGTATATGAAGGCTTCCGGATATCTGGGTATCCGAATCTATTCGGATTTTAAAAATTGGTATCCGAGCACCCCTGCTAATCTATACAGTGCGCACACAGAATATGCCAAAATTAGCAAGCAACATGCATATAGTGCAACTCGCATTGTGCACACAACATATGTTGTAGGTATAACGTATGTTGCTGGCTGATTTATATCGATCCGGAATGCCAGATATTTCTCCCATCGTCCTCCAGGATGGCTGCTGCTGAGACATTGCTTGTCCCCTCCCCAAACGGAAACACCTGTAAGAGTAATCAATTTAAAAGAACCCGCCCTTATATAAGGACTCCTCCTCCCTCACCAACTCAGTTTTTGTTTGTTTCCCATCACCTGAGGATATACCTGTAGACATTTGTTGTTTTAAGGCATAGGTTGGCCTGGGGCGCCTATGTTGTTAGGCAGGGTTTTTTCCTGGATGGCGGTGGAAACTGTGAGTAGGATGCCCCAGTTTTAACCTGTGTGCGGTGGGGGCGGAATGTTACCTGGCTGCGGGTTGTCCAAAAGGATCGCCGCCATTACCGCCCTTCTTGCGTCCATGTGTTACAGAGCAGCTAGAGATGTCAGAAGTTATGACATAGGATCTCCTGGTCCCGCAGGTGTCACTTCTGCTAGCCGGCCAATGAGGACAGGAAGTGGGGCGGTGTCTTCAAAAGCCAAGAGAAGCGCGGATTCCACGCTCTCTACACGTGGGACGCCAGCGACGCTGCCATGGAGCAGAAGCAGTCCTCCGCAACAGCAGCCTCTGATGCCCGACCGAGACTTTCTCTCTCGGAGGAATTGGCACAGGTACATATATGAAAAAACAATTGCTACCTATAAATACCTCTAGCAAAATGTTTTTTCTGAGCAGTGACTCTTCTTTCACGGTTTTGCAAAACTTGCACAGCAACAGCCTGAGAGATTGAGATGCCAAAAGTGTAACATTAGATTACATGATAAGAAATGGAACTGCTCCTCACGTTCCCCACTATGCTGGAAAGATGGGATCACAGACAATAGGCATCCCAGCCTGTTCCAGCAGCAAAGGTGAGTGCACTGATGGTGCATTTTTTTGCAGGAATATACACTCATATGGTTGAGATTGCAGTGTGATTTCCCCTGTGTTTTACCTTTTCCCTTTCCCTCTATAACCTAGCAAGCTAAAAGTGCATGCAAAGCAGAGGAGGTATCGAATAGGGTTTGGAGAAACTAATATCTTAAAAATGTTGCTACTGCAACATTGGGCTTCTCCAGCATTATAACGAGGATTTGTCAAGCCTGCACTAAATCTGTGGTAAAGGTAGTGATTGACAATTTACGTAAACAGCTAATGGAAACTTTCGGGGTAATGGGGAATCCCTGAGCAGTTTCAGGGTATGATTGTTTTCCCAATTTGATTGTCAGGCTTGCAGTAAACCTATGCTAGCTGTAGAGACTGATGATTGTTTGCAGAAATATGCACTTACATGATTGATTGTTAGTGCTTTTCCCTTGTATGGTTTATACTTTCCCTTATCCTCTGTGTCCATGCAATGTAGCAGTGGGTGCAAAGCATGAGTGAAGGGGAATTGTTGCCATTGCGGCAGTATGTTTCCCCAGGGTTATAGTAAGATTGGTCAAGCCTGAACTGGAGCGATGGTGATTGACAATCTATGTAAATGAGAAATAGAACTTTTCAGGAAGTGAATCTCTGAGTAGTTTCAAGGAGTTCCTTTTTTCAGATCTGTTTTGCATTGGTATTGGTTTCAGATCTGTTTTGCATTTGTATTGGTTTCAGATCTGTTTTGCATTTGTATTGGTTTCAGATCTGTTTTGCATTTGCATTGGTTCAGATCTGTTTTGCATTTGCATTGGTTCAGATCTGTTTTGCATTTGCATTGGTTCAGATCTGTTTTGCATTTGCATTGGTGTCAGATCTGTTTTGCATTTACATTGGTGTCAGATCTGTTTTGCATTTGCATTGGTGTCAGATCTGTTTTGCATTTGCATTGGTGTCAGATCTGTTTTGCATTTGCATTGGTGTCAGATCTGTTTTGCATTTGCATTGGTGTCAGATCTGTTTTGCATTTGCATTGGTGTCAGATCTGTTTTGCATTTGCATTGGTGTCAGATCTGTTTAGCATTTGCATTGGTGTCAGATCTGTTTTGCATTTGCATTGGTGTCAGATCTGTTTTGCATTTGCATTGGTGTCAGATCTGTTTTGCATTTGCATTGGTGTCAGATCTGTTTTGCATTTGCATTGGTGTCAGATCTGTTTTGCATTGGTGTCAGATCTGTTTTGCATTGGTGTCAGATCTGTTTTGCATTGGTGTCAGATCTGTTTTGCATTGGTGTCAGATCTGTTTTGCATTGGTGTCAGATCTGTTTTGCATTGGTGTCAGATCTGTTTTGCATTGGTGTCAGATCTGTTTTGCATTGGTGTCAGATCTGTTTTGCATTGGTGTCAGATCTGTTTTGCATTGGTGTCAGATCTGTTTTGCATTGGTGTCAGATCTGTTTTGCATTGGTGTCAGATCTGTTTTGCATTGGTGTCAGATCTGTTTTGCATTGGTGTCAGATCTGTTTTGCATTGGTGTCAGATCTGTTTTGCATTGGTGTCAGATCTGTTTTGCATTGGTGTCAGATCTGTTTTGCATTGGTGTCAGATCTGTTTTGCATTGGTGTCAGATCTGTTTTGCATTTGCATTGGGTCAGATCTGTTTTGCATTTGCATTGGTTCAGATCTGTTTTGCATCTGCATTGGTGTCAGATCTGTTTTGCATTGGCATTGGTGTCAGATCTGTGTTGCATTGGCATTGGTTCAGATCTGTGTTGCATTTTCATTGGTTCAGATCTCTTTTGCTGTTGCATTGGTTCAGATCTGTTTTGCTTTTGCATTGGTGTCAGATCTGTTTTGCAATTCCATTGGTTCAGATATGTTTTGCATTGGTCAGATCTGTTTGGCATTGGTTCAGATCGGTTTTGCATTTGCATTGGGGTCAGACCTGTTTTGCATTTGCATTGGTTCAGATCTGTTTTGCTTTTGCATTGGTGTCAGATCGGTTTGGCTTTTGCATTGGTGTCAGATCTGGTTTGCATTTGCATTGGTGTCAGAGCTGGTTTGCATTTGCATTGGTGTCAGAGCTGGTTTGCATTTGCATTGGTTCAGATCTGGTTTGCATTTGCATTGGTTCAGATCTGGTTTGCATTTGCATTGGTTCAGATCTGCTTTGCATTTGCATTGGTTCAGATCTGGTTTGCATTTGCATTGGTTCAGATCTGGTTTGCATTTGCATTGGTTCAGATCTGGTTTGCATTGGTTCAGATCTGGTTTGCATTGGTTCAGATCTGGTATGCATTGGTTCAGATCTGTTTGGCATTTGCATTGGTTCAGATCTGTTTGGCATTTGAATTGGTTCAGATCTGTTTGGCATTTGCATTGGTTCAGATCTGTTTGGCATTTGAATTGGTTCAGATCTGTTTGGCATTTGCAGTAGTTCAGATCTGTTTTGCATTTGAATTGGTTCAGATCTGTTTTGCTTTTGCATTGGTGTCAGATCTGTTTAGCTTTGGATCCATTTTTCATTTGTTCTAGATCTGTTTTGCTTTTGAATTTGTTTCAGATCTGTTTTGCATTTGCTTTTGGTTCTAGACCTGTTTAGCATCTGTATTGGTTTCAGATCTGTTTTGCATATGCGTTGGTCTCAGATCTGTTTCGCTTATGCGTTGGTCTCAGATCTGTATCGCTTATGCGTTGGTCTCAGATCTGTTTTGCATTTTTCAGATCTGTTTTGCTTTGGCGTTTGTCTGATATGTTTTTTCATGTGTTTCAGATCTGTTTGCCTTGGCGTTTTGGGTTCAGATCTGTTTTCTGCTTTTGATACGAAGGTGGAGGATTTCTGCTCTCTCCACCCATCGGTGTCAGGGAACAGATTGGATAAGTTATCAGTGGACTGGCTGAGCGGTCTCCTCTACACATTTCCACCATTCAACTTCATTCCCAAGGTCCTGAGAAAGATGGAGGTTGAAGGGCAACAGTGATATTCATAGGTCCCTGGTGACCGAGAAGGGCATGGTTCCCTATCTGTTGTCTCTAGTCCTGAAAGGCCCATGGCATCTGGGAAAAGACAAGACCTTTTAGTTCAGGGGTCAAATGTTCATCCAAATCTCCTGGTGTTAAAATTGATAGCCTGGGTATTGAGGAAAGAATCCTGGTAAGACTGGTTTTCTAGAGAGGTGGCATCTACTTTAGTTAACTGCAGAAAGATTTCCACAACGAGGAAATATGCAAAAATTTGGAACGCATATTCTTCCTGGAAGAAAAGGAATAATATACAGACGGTTTTTCTTCATACACAATTGTCCAAGAAGATTTGTCGTTAAAAAGTCTTATTTTCAGTAATGAAATTCCAACCAATGCCAGGAAAATTAATTCCTCCTTGGGATTTATCTTTAGTTCTAAATTTCTTGACTCCTGATAAAGTTGAACCTATTGCTCAGACCCCTTTAAAGAATCTAACATTAAAGGTAGCAATAACATCAGCTAGAAGAATTGGGGATATTCAGGCATTATCCGTTAACGACCTTTTTATATGGTTATTCATTCAGAATTGTGTTCAGACCTGACCTAGCCTATCTTCCAAAGATATCTTCAGCTTTTCATCGTTCACAGGAGATTGTTTTACCGTCTTCTTCTCCCAAGCCGCAGGATGTTAGAGGAGCAGTGAAACAGATTAATGTGAGAGAGCTATCATAGTTTATTCAGAAAGGACAGCTCAGTGGAGAAGATCTAGCTATTTATTTGTATCATATATGGGAGCCTCAAAAGGATTGCAGGCATGAAAAAAAAAAAAAACACCACTATAGCTAGATGGGTTAAGGAGCTAATAGGTTGGGCTTACAGGGAATCGCAGGAAGTATTCCATACTAGAATTACGACACATTCTACTCTATCCTTGGCAGCCTCTTGGGCAGAGAGGTCGTGAGCAAGCCTGGAACAGATATGTGAAGCAGCTACCTGGTCGTCACACACAACTTTTGTGAAACACTACAGAGTTGAACTACTGTTAAGCCAGGATCAGAGTTTTTTGGAAG
>NC_090647.1:284911328-284946328 GCF_040937935.1 Hyperolius riggenbachi
AATGGAGTTCCTCTTTAAATGACCAGTTTCACAAATGTATTTTTTTTTTCAAATCGGTACTTGTAGTGCTGGTTTAATATGTGCAGATGTTTACCAGCTTTTTTTTGTATTTTATTTATTTTAGTTGTATTTGAAAAATAAATTTTATTTATTCAGCCCCCCCCTGTATTGGCGACATGGGGTAGACTATCATAGCACAGGGGTGTTCAAGCGGCAGTTAGAATGTAGGCATACCGCTCTCACCCCTGCCTCCATCCTCAGCTCCAAACGAGCGCTGAAACCGCCGCTCATAGACTCATATTGACAGGTGATGTCACCGCTATGCAAATAGGAAACCTGCGGAGGGGACCTTCTGAGTCCCGTCTGAGCAGGCACTGCTGGGGCCACCTAGTGTGTTTTAGAGACTCGCGTACATGCGCAGTCTATGCCGCTCACTGCCCTGGTGCTTTTGTTACATTTGTAGATAAGCACGAGCGCAGAAAGCGGCATAGACTGCTCATGTGCACGAGTCTGTAAATCACACTAGGTGGCCCCAGCAGTGCCTGCTTAGAATGGACTCATAAGGTCCCCTACCTAGGCTTCCTATTTGCATAGCTGTGACGTCACCTGTCAATATGACAGGTGCTCCCACTAAGTCTATGAGCGGCGGTTTCAGTGCTGGTTTGCAGCTGAGGATGGAGGCAGGGGTGAGGGCGGTACGCCTACATTCTAACTGCCGCTTGAACACCCCTGTGCTATGATAGTCTACCCCACATTGCCGTCGCCAATACAGGGGGGCTGAGTAAATAAAGTAAGTTTATTTTTCAAATACAACTCAAAAAAAATAAAAAAAAGCTGGTAAACATCTACACACATTAAACCAGCACTACAAGTATCTATTTGAAAAAAAAAAAAACATTCGTGAAACTGGTCTGTTAAGGCCCAGTGCACACCAAAAACCTCTAGCAGATCTGCAAAATGCTAGGTTTTTTTGCAGCAGATTTTCAGAGCGATTCTAGACCTGTTTAGAAGTTTTCTAAACATGCCTAGCCTTTTTTTTTTTTTTTTGGAGTGTTTTTGTGTAGCAGTTTTCATATATTGTTACAGTAAAGCGGTTTCTGAACAGCTTCTGTAACAAACGCTTGAAAAACCGCTCTGATCTAGTATTTTTCAGAGCGGTTTGAGCTTTTCCTATACTTTACATTGAGGCAGAAACACATCTGCAAACAGCAAAAATACTGCAGGAGCGATGTTTGCGGTTTGCTAAAAACCTCAAAGCGGTGGTGTGCACCATACCATTTAGAAACATTAGCCAAGTGTTTTCACAGGCTGCAGCGGTTTTGGAAACCCTACCAAAACCGCTTGGTGTGCACCAGCCCTGTTTGTGATGGGTAAAGCTCTGCTAAATAGTTTAGCAGTGTATTACTTGCCTGGTCAACTTGCACAGTGTTTTCTAGCATGTGTTGTGTTAAACTGCATGCCAGATCATGCAATTTTAACTCTCTATCCCAGGCAAGGAAATAGTTGTTCCCTCCCATTCAGGAAGCTGGGTTTGCCCTGTTTTAGGTGACTCAGGTTGTCCCTGAGAACATGCTGACCTTCTGCATTGACTGAATGTGACAGTATCTTCCCCATTACTCTTTAATTCATTATCCTTTAGGTGACTTTCAGTACCTAAAATTGCTTCAAATTACATGTATAGTTAGGTGAAAGTGGACTTAAGGGGCCCATACACTTAACAATTTTCCCGCTGATATACAGCAGATTTGATCACTGTGATCGAATCTGCTGTGAAATCGTTGCGCAAACGCTGACCGAACGATTGTTTTCTGCCCGAAATCGATCGTTCCCGCTGATCCGTCCTTGCGGAAGATTTTGCTCGATCGCCGGCGGCTCGGGAGTGCGTCGATGGCGGCAGTCGAATGTCTGATGACCGACGCTAGCGGCAATACATTACCTGATCCGGCCGACGCGTATCCCTGCTGTCACCGCAGCTCCTTCTCCGCTGGGCTCCGGCAGTCTTCACTTTTTCCTGTCCTGACAGGAAATTTAAACAGTAGAGCTTCCCCAGACAGGAAGTACAGTGAAGCTGGAGCCCAAAGGGGAGGGGGGGGGGGGGGCAGCGGCAGCTTCACAGATGGTGAATCGGTTTCATACTGAAATCGATTCACAATCTGTCTGCAGTAAAGGCAGCCATACGATCCCTCTCTGATCAGATTCGATCAGAGAGGGATCTATCTGTTGGTCGATCTGATGGCAAATCGACCAGTGTATGGCCACCTTTACACTTTCTATTGAAATTGTTTATTTTAAAGGGACCTGAAGTGAGAGGGATGTGAAGGCTGACATGCTGTTTATTACCTTTTTTAAGCAATGCCCATTGCTTGGCTGTCCTGACTCTTTACCTCGAATACCCTTAAGGTACCCGTACATTACTTGACATGGTGGGAGATACACCATTCGATTCGAGAAATATTATCGAATCTGATGAAAATTGGGGCTACCAAGAGCATGCCTGATTGACTATGCGACCAATTTCTGTGTCGATTGGACATGCTGGCCAGCATGATTAAGTGCACGGCGGTAACGGGGTGCGATATCGGGACGGATGTGCCGGAACCCCTGGTGCTGTTCCCCCTAATGTGATGTCACTGGTGCCACATGCTATACACTGACAGCATGTGAAGTGTAAATGGAGGAAGCGGAAGATTGATGGGTGCCGTGACAGCGGACAGTACAAATGCACGCACAGGGCGGAACATTTTACACTAGGGGGGGCAGTGATGGAGGTGGTGAGGCAGCGGATGCTGCGTCATAAGGCCATTTCCCTAGAGATTTCATGCTGAAATTGGGAATCTGCATGCAGTTTATTGCAGCCAACACATCTCTCTCCGATCAGATTAGATCAGAGATAGGTCTTTCTCTTGGTCAGTCTGCCACCAAAATCACTAAATGCAGTGGCTGAAAAGTGTACTGGTTAAGGGCTTTGCCTATGACACGGGAAGCCAGCATCTATTCAGTAAGAAGACCTTGGGCAAGACTCCCTAACATTGCTATCTGCCTACTGAGTGTCCCCTAGTGGTGGCAGTTTTGGCGCCAGAGAAATGTGCTGTGTATAAGATCAGGTGCTCTGACTGAAATCTGACTAGATTAGGCACTTGCTTGTTTCAGGTGTGCTATTTAGACAATGACGCCAGAAAGATCAGCAGGACTGTTGTATCAGCAGACAAGTGGTATTGTTTAAAAAGAAATAAATATGGTCGCCTTTATAGTGTTCACATTAGGTTTCCTTTAACCTGCTGGGTTTCTGATCTTTTTTCTATATCATGTAGCTAGCCTAGCGCTAGCTACATGATTCTTCCTTTGCAGCCCTTCCCCTCCCACCCTTCCGATCGCCGCCGGCGATCACGCCCATAAGGAAATCATGTTCTGAACGGGATTTCCTTTAGGGCTTCCCCCGTCGCCATGGCGACGAACGGAGTGACGTCATCGACGTCGTGACGTCACAGGGACTCCCGATCCACCCCAAAGCGCAGCCTGGCGGCAATTGGCCAGGCTGTGCGCGGGGTCTGCGGGGGCCCTCTTTCGCATCGGGTAGCGGCAGATCGGTGGCGGTCGGGTAGGAAACTTGCTGCGTGTTTTAAAAAAAAAAAAAAAAAAATATTCAAATCGGCCCAGCGGGGCCTGAGCGGTGCCCTCTAGCGTCTCTGGACGGGAGGTTAAAGGTAACCTGTAGCAAGTAACTTTATTTAAAATAAACACATCATGTAGCTGCAAATGAATATTACATACTGACCTCACCGTCAGTTCCTCTCAGAAGCTCACCATTTTCTTCTTATAATGATCTCTTCCAGTTCTAACAATATTTTGTCAGAACTGAAATATACCAGTTACTGTCAGTTATATATCAGCAGCTGTTAGTTACAACTGAATGTGCAAGGTAATGTCCATGTTTCACTATGGCTCAAGTGGGTGATATTACAGTTTAACAGTGTGCTGACCAGGAAACTTATGGGGTAATGGCAATTTTTAAAATGGAGGGAGAATTCCATTGATCACAGTGGACAAATAAGACGCAGGAGGGGAGAAAGAGATTGAGTAGATTACACAGGAGTTAAGTATGACGTATATGGTTATTTTGACTTTTTATTTTCAGTTCAGGTTCTCTTTAAAAATTATTTGATGCTCTCTAGTTTCCATCGGAGTTTAGCAGCATATAAAAACTATTTTATTGTGATTTAACAAAAATGTGTGTTACCTTTTTTGTCAGTGTTTCATTTAACAATAACATATTCTTCCCAATGTTGTAATTATAAAGTTTTCATGATTTTGCATTTTATCATATGGGGAGCTCATGTTTTGATTAACATTGGACTTTGTCTGACAGTGTTGGAACTCAGCCTTACTTAACCTCCATGTATCACATTCATCTGGACAGATTAAATAACTAATAGCCGTTAGCACATTGCTCAGGAAACCCTTTTTTTTCCTTGTACAGTACATTATCGGTGTAAAATTTTGCATTTAACCTAGACGGAATGTTGTGGAAATTCCATTTCTATTTTGGATGTCTATATTTTTTTTTGTTCAGAGTATAGAGAAATTCTGCATTTGCACTGTGGGGAAAAGGGAAAAAAAAGTTAAAACTTAATTTCAAAGAGATAAGTGTATACAATAGCAGCTTACAATAAGATTGTGCTATGTAGCTCTATAATAACTTTGTTAGCGTACTAGTAAGGCTTGTTGCCTTTGATGTAGGATTTGAGCCTTTGACCAGGCTCAAACCAGTATGTTAAACAGTAAGGAGTCTTTGGGCAAGGCTCCCTAATAATCCTGGTTGCCTGTGGAGCAACCAGGATCATTAAGTGGCTGGAGGCCCTGAGCGCTTTGACTCCGCCAGGAGTAAAGTGCGTGATAAATGTTCTGTCTTGTCTAGTTAAAGGACCTCTGTCCCAAAAATCTTAAAATTCAAAATACATGTAAACCTATACAAATAAGTACGTTTCTTCCAGAGTAAAATGAGCCATACATTTCTTTTCTCCTATGTTGCCGTCACTTACTTACAGCAAGTAGTAGAGATCTGACATTACTGACAGATTTTGGACTAGCCCATCTTCTCATGGGGGTTCACAGGGTTTTATTTATTTTTAAAAGCACTTAGTGAATGGCAGTTGCTCCGTCCAACTGCCAAAAAAAAGTGTGCAGCGAGCACAGCATCTTTGTATAAATCTTTTTCAGGGAATGTCTTTATAAACAATAAAGGTCATGTTGAGAATCCCCCATGGTGAGATGGACTAGCCCAAAATCTGTCGGTAATGTCAGATTTCTAATACTTACTGTAAGTGACAGCAACATAAGATAAAAGTAATGTATTGCTCATTTTACTCTTGAAGAAATGTACTTGTATATGTTTTAAATTTTTAAGATTTTCTTCTTTAAGCTCTTGTAGGATTTTCCAATACCGTTTATACTCGTGTATAAGCCAAATTTTTGAGCACACAAAAATCAGGGCTGTGGAGTTGGAGTCAAAGTCTGAGCAATTCTGGGTATCTGGGTTGGAGTCAGTCGGTGGTTCCATAAACTGAGGAGTCGAATGATTTTTGTACCAAATCCACTGCCCTGGTAAGTATTAGACTAAGGAGTTGGAGTCGAGGAGTCGGAGCCATTTTGGGTACCTGGAGACTGAGTTGGAGTCGGTGGTTTCATAAACTGAGTCGGATGATTTTTGTACCGACTCCACAGCCCTGCAAAAAAAGTGCTCAAAAGTGGGTACCTTGGCTTATACATGGATCTGGTAATACACAAGCATATACGGTAGATGAGCCTATTCCTAACTTCTTGGTCCCCAGGTCTCCCAACAACTAATGTGCTCCTGTGGTTGTATAGTGTTGGCAGAGGAGCATACGCTCTCCATTGCCGCCTGTATCCTGTGACCCAGTGGATTGTACTTAACATAATTGCATACATGCCATCAGGTTGTGGAGTACAGGCATCCAAGCTGACGATAGTGAAGACACAGGGAGGAGTGCTCCAGTGAAGACACAGGGAGGAGTGCTCCAGCGGACAGTTGGACGTACAGTCTGCACGGCCAGGGGAGCACATTTTAGATGCTGGAAGACCGGCCAGGGGTCCGTCATCGAATGTTGCTACTGCTGTGCACCCAACTGCCCCTTTTGAGCAAGATCTCTTCAGCCTGTGCGATCAACAGCTAGGCTTAGTGAGGTTTAAAACTCCTACGTCACAAGTAGGGATGATCAGTGAGATGCAGATATTTCTGAGTTTATGCAAATTTATGCAGATTTTTATGCAAATATATGTAGCTTCAAAATGGACCAGTTTAAACCTGGGTTTGAATTTATTGGTCCATTGCATATATTTGCATAAAATTGCATAAATTTGTACAAACTTGGAATATTATACATACATACATACATACATACATACATACATACATACATACATACATACATACATACATACATACATACATACATACATACATACCATTGATCATCCCTAATCACAAGTGATCTAGCCCCTAGGTACTCAATGTGTGGTAGGCGTACCCAAAGGGGTATTTCCGATTCAGTTCCAGGGGGTTCTCGGGCTTGATATACTTAACCAAGAATAACAAATTTTTAGAGTTTCATAAAATAAATCCTTATTTAAACTGCACCAAATTAGTGGTTTAACTAATTGAAGGCAATAGTAAATGCTTGGAAATTGTTTATACCCTATTATCCTATACTACTTCTAAATATATATTTGTCAAGGGGTGCTTGGGATAATGTTTACTGTGCTAGGGGGGTACTTGGTTAGTACAGGGTTTTAAAAGGGGTTCATTCCAATAAAATATTGAGAAACGCTGATCTAGCCAACCCTGACAACGTTTGTTTTTGTTTCCTTGCTATTAAATGGTAAAAGCTTTTCCGGCGATCGCGTTTAGTGCTACAGAAATGCTAATCGCGTTCGCGGAAAATCGCCCCAAGTGTGAATGGCAATTTTTGTCATTAATCGGGTGCACAGAGCTGTTGAGTCAGAGCAATTTTGGATACCTGGAGTCACAGTGGTTTCATAAACCGAGGGGTTGGATGATCTTTGTACTGATGCCACAGTCCTGGTAAGTATTAGACTAAGGAGTCGTAGCCATTGTGGGTACTTGGAGTCGGTTTCTTAAAATCATCATGGTTAATTTGCATATATTCAGCAGTGTTGCTCTGGGAGACATCTCAAGCTCACTCCAACCTGAATTATCGCAAATTCTTTCTGTTTTAGGAAAGCAAACTTTTGTTTTTCTTAAAATCATCTGATGGTGAACATACACTGTACAATTTTTTTTTTTTTTTTTGGGGACCTATTGGGACAGTATAGTAATGCATTCAAAATAGTTTCTTCCTAAAAAGACAGTTTATTCTATTCCTCTTACTGAGTTTTATCTTGACAGTAGTTTTTCACAGCGCTCTTGTGAAAAATTGAGTTAATTTGTTTTTAAGCGCATACAATCGTACCTCTGTGTAGAGAAATGTAAGCCGTTTTTAATTATGTAATATCCCTGATGCAATATAAGCAACAGCAGTTGTTTTTTGTAAATTGTATTTTAAACTTACTGTAATCTTTGCGACTGTCGTTTTCTAAATTACAATCCAATTCCAGGAAGGGAAAAAATGAGTTTAGCAGATTTGAAATTTTTTATTTAGGATTATTTTCTCTTGTGGCCATTTACTGTACATCGCTTCCTGTCCAATTAGGAAAACTCTCCGAGACACGAAAGCGTCTTTCTGTAAAGTGGTGAAACAATCCAGAACAATCCATTTTTTTTTATTACTGTCCTTTCTGCCCGGAGTGATCTGTTTTTATATTTACAGCCAAAACACATTGTATAAAAGCAAGATTTAAAAAAAATCCTGAAATTTCTTTAGTAATTTTTAATAACTGATTATTTCAATTATAAGGATTGGCCATCTATCCACAGATATATAATATAAATGTAGCAGTCACGCTCAATGTGAATGCACGACTTTCATGCCAGAAATTGAAATCTGTGTGCAGGAATCTACTGTGACGTTGCAGCATCTGTGCATCTTGTGAAGGCTCATTGTGTGTGTTTTTTTTTTTTTTATATATATATATATATGTATTGCAAAAATGCACTCAAGTGACAGTCAGGCCTGGTGCACACCAGAGGAGTTTTTCTGAGTGTTTTGAGCTTTAAAATCTGCTGCTAATGTTATCCTATGTGTCTGTGCACACTGGAGCAATGAGGTTTTGTAAAAAAAAACCATAGCATTACATTGGGAAGAGCTTTTGAAACCTCTAAAAGCTCTTCCCAATGTAATGCTATGGGGTTTTTTACAAAACCTCATTGCTCCAGTGTGCACAGACACATAGGATAACATTAGCAGCAGATTTTAAAGCTCAAAACGCTCAGAAAAACTCCTCTGGTGTGCACCAGGCCTCACTCAGTCAATGAAAACAAAAATGGGCGCTAAACACAAAAATGGAACACTGCCACCCTTTTATAGTCCTTTGAAGAACAAAAGATTATGTACTAAACAAAGGTTTCACATCTGTCTTTTTGTGGCCAATAACACATTTTATAGAAATAATACACAAGGACATGAACCTCATCCACCTCACCCGTAAAAACCAAAAAACATACACGGTTGTGTCATCTGAGAGTCGGTGGAAGACTACTGCGTAAATTGCAACATCAGCCCATACACTACATTTATATTCCCATTCACATCCACCTATAAGCAATGCTAAAACATCAGGTCTGCACAGACCTATCACACTGTCCAATATGCATGCATTGGAGGATTAGCTGGGACTTACTGGAATGGTATACGTCGCACAGCTGTTTAGCAAAAGTGTCCACCGAATGAAACACTTTAATAGACAAAAACCTGCTTGAGCATTAAAGGGACTCTGAGCACCTCTCATGGGCATGCCTCTAAAGTAAGTGTCCAAGGAATAAAAAAAAAAATATCCACTTACTTGGGGCTTCCTCCAGCCCGTGGCAGTCCCCTCGCCGCAGCTCCGGAGGCTCCCGCTCTTCTCCGCTGCAGAACCCGACCTCTAAAGGTCAGGTACCAGGTTGGCATCTTCTGCACTCCACTGGGCAGGTCACGTGGTCCGCCCAACATCAAGACGATACTGCAGACCTGACGAGGTCTGGGTCTGCAGCGGAGAAGACCAGGAGCCTCCGGAGCTGTGGCAAGGGCACAGGACAGCTGTTTTTTTTTTTTTTTTTTTATTCCTTGGATGTTTCCTTTCAGACTCCGACCAGTAGTGCTAAGTACTTAAAGATGCATACCTTTCTGTAGCTTGTGCTCTCTCTCCTCTTTCATTTGATGCCTGAATCGCCGTTCTACACCAAATAGTTTTCGTTCACTTTAAATATCGCGGCTGCCATCTAAGCTATGTTATAACTTCCGGGTCACCCCTGTCTTCTCTGTTAGAGAAGTCCATCACTGAATGAAGAGGAAGTGACACGCATGGCCATTGCAAGAGGCTCCTCCAGAGGGGTCATTGCACGATTTTGTTGGAGGAAGTCTGGCTTAAGGTGGCCACACACGATACAATAAAATGATACAATTTGACAGTAATTCGATAAAAATGATCGCATCTTTTGAAACAATCGAAAGCTTTTTTTCATTCGACTGAAAAATCCGATCGGATTTCCCGGTTTTTTTTGTTGTTGTTTTTTTCAATTTAAATTGATCCAGAATGCCAGATATTTCTCCAATTTCTACTAAAGATTGTATGGTGTGCAGGGCTGTGGAGTCGGAGTCGTGGAGTCGGAGTCGTGGAGTCGGGCAATTTTGGGTGCCTGGAGTCGGAGTCGGGAAAAAATGCACCGACTCCGACTCCTAATGAATTTGTAACTGTAATTAAAATAGAAAATATGATAAAATGTTCTATTTCTCAGATAATAGTCATTAAAAATAATGTATATATACACAGTAATAGCTGTGTTCAGTCCACAAAAATGAAATAAACCAATCAACATTAGTTACTTGTGCTGCTTCAATAAAGCAGTCCCCGTATTTTTAAAGAGTAACTGTTAGCCCCCAAAGTGAAATTTAAATCTGTACAGCAATGTTTTATTTAGTATTAAAGTGATCAAAAAAGCCAATGCGTTCTGCAAAAATCAATATAATTTTGCTACTATGTAGCCTTTTGCCCACGCTAACGACGCAAAGCCGCATATCAGATACTGATGGACGAGCATGCAGAGCATGCCTATGTTTGCCCGACCCCCCTCTCCCCCCTCTCCCCTCCCAGGACCAGGTGCCGATCTATTTGCACCACAAACAGCTGACCGCTCTGACACGGAGACAGAGCGGCAGCACTTCCAGCGGGAGCACCGCAGAGCAGCCGCCGCCGTGCATCTCTCACATGTGATTCTCTCACATGTGACTCGGCGGCGGCTGCTCTGCGGTGCTCCCGCTGGAAGTGCTGCCGCTCTGTCTCCGTGTCAGAGCGGTCAGCTGTTTGTGGTGCAAATAGATCGGCACCTGGTCCTGGGAGGGGAGAGGGGGGAGAGGGGGGTCGGGCAAACATAGGCATGCTCTGCATGCTCGTCCATCAGTATCTGATATGCGGCTTTGCGTCGTTAGCGTGGGCAAAAGGCTACATAGTAGCAAAATTATATTGATTTTTGCAGAACGCATTGGCTTTTTTGATCACTTTAATACTAAATAAAACATTGCTGTACAGATTTAAATTTCACTTTGGGGGCTAACAGTTACTCTTTAAGGTCAGATATACATATCTGATTGTGACTGTATATATGATGTGTACACAGAAATCTCTTATATATATACTAAATAACAACATCTGTGCTGTAAGAATAAAGCCTGATGTGTAGCCGTGTCACTAATAGAGCTGGTCAACGAGATGGAAATAATTCTGCATTGATGCTGATTTATGCAAATGTATGCACTCCCTTTGCTGATGAAATCAAATAATTTGATATGTTGTTAGAATTTGGTTTGGTGACTACAAATTAAAGGGTAACTGAGATGGATGAAAAGTAAAGTTTTATACATACCTGGGGCTTCCTCCAGCCCCCTTCAGGCTAATCAGTCCCTCGCTGTCCTCCACCACCCGGATCTTCTGCTATGAGTCCTGGTAATTCAGCCAGTCAGTCCGGCCGCATGCCGCTTCCACAGCCAGGAGCGTTCTGCACCTGCACAATAGTGCTGCGCAGGTGTAGTACGCTCCTGGCGGCGAAGTGTGTGCATGCGCACTACGCCCGACTGGCTCAAGTACCTGGACTCATAGCAGAAGATCCAGGTGGTGGAGGAGGACAACGAGGGACTGATTATCCTGAAGGCGGCTGGAGGAAGCCCCAGGTATGTATAAAACTTTAATTTCATCTGTCTCAGGTTTACTTTGTTACACAGTAGTACTATACTCTACATATGCACTCCCCACAGAGCTGCAGGGAATCCACTGAGAATGCTGTGCACATTGAACACAGAGGTGTTGTCTGTTTACAATCTCCTCATTCCCCTGCAGAGTACCTGCACATCATTCTTACATGCACCCACACTTACATTGCCTAGGGCCTGATAGATGTTCTTTGTTCCGGTTTGTACCTTTTACAAGTACTCTTACCAAGGACTAGTTTTAGTCTAAAGGGAATAAATATAGAGTCTACATATCCTTCTCACTTCAGTTGTCTTGTAAAATTCCTAAGCGTTGGCAGTTAAGAGACGAATTTCATGTTACATACTTTTAATCAACAAAATTGTAATATGCAAATTAGAGGAGTCGGAGTCGAGGAGTCGGAGTCGGTGGAATCCTAAACTGAGGAGTCGGAGTCGGTGGATTTTTGGACCGACTCCACAGCCCTGATGGTGTGTGTTGGATTGTTAATTTATTAATATACACACTCTAGCGATTTTCTCTGAGTTTCCAATCATTTTTATCCAAATTGAGGAAAAAATTGAAGTGTGTGGTACATTGGTCATATTTTTGAAATGTTACAATCAGTCAGAAAAATTGATTGCAATTCTTAAATTGAACAGATGTTTAAAAAAAATTGTATGGGGTGTGTGGCCACCTTTAAAGGCCTGCCCATGAGAGGTGCTTGGAGTCCCTTCAAACAGTTCCTCAACATGGTAGAGCAGCAATGGCATAAGTTGCATCACCATATGCATAAGCGTTAAGAATAATGTCCATAGACTGCTAGCTTTTCAACAGCCATAAACCCATTTGGATAGTAAGCAGTACTTAAAGAAAACCTGAACTGAAAATTAAAAGTCAAAATAAGCATACACAAGTCATACTTTCCATGTAGTCTACTCCTCAGTGTCTCTCTCCTGTCCCGCATCCTGTTTGTTCACTGTGATCAAGGGAATTTTCCGTCCTCCATTTTGAAAATGGCCATTACCCATAACAGCTTCCTGGTCAACACACAGTTAAACTGTAACATCTCCCACTTGAGCCATAGGGAAACATGGACATTACCCGGTACATCAGTTTTCCTCTCAGCTATAACTGACAGCAACTGATATTTTACTGACAGCAACTGATATATTTCAGATCTGACAAAATGTTGTCAGAACTGGAAGGGATCATTGTCAGAAGAAAATGGTGAGCTTTTGAGAGGAACTGATGGCAAGGTAACTATGGAATGCTCATTTGAAGTTACCTCATGTGTTTGTTTTAAATATTTTTACTCAGTACAGGTTCTCTTTAAAGTAAACCAGAGAGCAAAAGCAATAAAGATTTGATACTTACCCGGGGCTTCCTCCAGCCCATGAGCATGTGAGTCCCTCGCCGTCCTCCTGCGGTCTGCCGTTTAACTGGTAACTGGCTCAGTCGCGTCAGTCTGGATCTACAGCACATGCGGGGGAGATCCGCACATGAGCAGAAGACCCAGACTGGACCCAACTGAGCCTGTTACTAGGGCTGATTGCTGCTGAACGGCAGACCACCGGAGGATGGCGAGGGACTCGCATGTGCTCATGGGGCTGGAGGAAGTCCTGGGTAAGTATCAAATCTTTATTGCTTTTGATCTCTGGTAAACTTCTGTCAGCAGCAGCATAAGATCATTGCATCACTTGCGTGTACTGACATAAAAGATCCGCCCGTGTGGGCTCTCATCATTACATACAGACCAGTATGTCGATGCTCTTGTGAATCATCGGCTGCGGCGGCGGGAGGGGGGGCTGAATGGGGCTGGTTGATCCCCTAGGTAATTTAAAACCTTTTTTTCCTCTACAGTTAAGGTTTCCTTTCAGTGGTTCACCTGCAGATTGTGAGGGGTCTTGCACGTTTTTGGTCCACCATATTAACATTATTGGTCCTGGTGAGTGGTTCTGAATTAAGAAAGAATCTGTATCTGAAAGTGGTCAGCAATGGCTAAAACCCAGGGCTGTGGAGTTGGAGCAATTTTGGATACCTGGAGTCGGTGGTTTCATAAACTGAGGAGTCTTGAGTCAGATGATTTTTGTACCGACTCCACAGCCCTGCTAAATACAGAGGGCTGGTTATCACGATTGGTACAAAGGAAACTTGAGCAAAAGTTTTTCGAGCTTATAGCAACCAATGAAGTTTAATGTGTTAGGAAAAAAACAGGTCATAACTACAGGGTTAGCAGAGCTGTGGACCCTGCCCTCCCCCCTGAACTCCCTACCTTTTTTCTTTTTCCAATAGAGTAGACACCTCTCCAAAGCAGGTGGCTCTGGGGGGGAGGGGGGGGGGAGGACTACGCTTGTTTGGCTTTCCTTGTGGGTCGGTATCCTAGTTGTAGAGGTCACCAGGGGGAAGTGGGAGTGAATGAGTGGGGATGCCTTCTGATTTCTAGTTATGCCTCTGCTCTGTGCTTTAACTCCAATGTACTTCTCACATCAGCTTGGCCGGACGTGAAACTGGTTTGCTTTATAACTGCAACCAGAAATGGTTGTTATCCCACAATATGCTCATCAGGTTGTGAGGATGATTTTCAAATATCGTTCCTGGCTGTACATTGTGTATTCATGGGAAAAAGAGAGCTGTCTTTACTAATGACATTTCCTGTAGCTCTATAGCCTTTCTTCCCATGAATATATAAATGTGTTCTTCCAATATGTATTCTTAATTTGCCCTAGGGATTATGTTTAGACGTTAGTTTAAGGTTAAACAGAGATGTTTTTCACTGATATGAAAGGGTCATAGCGTAAGACACTGGGACAAATTGCATATATATCCCAGCGTGCAGCAGGGTGGTGAAAATACCTGCCACACATCCAGCAAGCCCCTCTTGCTTTTCAAGTCCTTTAACTAAGTGCTTCTCAGGTTTCCTTCCCATTCCACTTGCCCTTTTTGAAGCAGCTGAATGTCCTTGTTTGTTTGGCAGTGAAACATTTTCACGTTAATGTCAGTCTTGAGTGTATTGTAGCCATTTCTTGTGACTCGCGGGCATGTAAGTAAATGGGGCAGAAAAGCAATGTACCTCTGTTTTTTAGGATTCAGTTTGTCACTAAATAGGAAAAGACGGCCCTTTATTCCTGTGAGATGAATGTTAAAATTATGAATTGTACACAGTTGCCCTTCCCAGGAAGATTGTAATATGTGGAAAAGTGTAGATCAGTGCAGCTTTGCTTCTATTCTGAGATGTCGGTATTTCACTCTGTACAAGCATCAGATTTCTGTGTATGATGAAGGGTGTGCTTCTGTGTTTTGGTTTTTTGTTTTGTTTTTTCCAGTTGAGCTAGAACACATTTGTTTTTTTTTATTTATATGTGTAGTGCTACTGAGATGTATACAGGAAACATCCTGTATCCATCTCAGTAGCACTACACATATAAATTAAATTTTTTTTTTTTTTTTAAAACTATTGTGTTTTAGCTCAACTGGAAAAAAAAAATCAGTTCTTCAAATAAAATAGCATGGGTCTTGAAAGAGCTGGTGTATAATTTATATCAAATAATTGTGGTATATGTGAGTAAACTTAGAATGATTCGCTAGATATCTTCAGGTTGTGGATGGGAAGCTTAAAGTAAACCAGAGATGGCTTAACCTAAAGATTTGATACTTACCAGGGGCTTCCTCCAGCCCCATAATCATATGAGTCCCTCGTCATCCTTCCGCAGGCTGCCGTTCATCCGCAATCAGCCCCCCAAGGGTCTTCTGCAACTGAATCAGTTACTGACGCGACTGAGCCAGTTACCGGGACTGATTGCGGCTGAACAGCAGACCGCGAGAGGAGGTTGAGGGACTCTGATGTGCTTATGGGGCTGGAGGAAGCCCCGGGTAAGTATCATATCTTTAGGTTAAGCCATCTCTGATGCACTTTAATAAAGCAAGGTGCATATGGAGGTTGACATTTATTTGGAACAATGCAAATTGCCTGCTGAACCCATGCCTCTAATAATTTTAGACAATGAACAAGCATGTACATAATATGTTCTGACTCAAATCCTGACTAGATTAGCCATGATTGTTTCATGTGTGTGGTTCAGGCAAAAAAAAAAACCAAGTAAATGTTTGTGGTGTGCTTTTTTTTTTTTTTTTTTTCTGCCTGAAAGAGTTTAACACGAATGCAAGTGACAGTTTCTCTCAAGTTGGGACCAAGTTGGGCTATAGTGTAACCCTCACTGATAGGGAAAAAGTTTTATGGCTTTAATTCCTTATCAGAATAGCTTCTGAGTGCAGTGTACAGATAAAATGGTCAATAGTTCATATATTTTGTCTTACAACTCCCCCAGGATACACTCTGGACTGTATCATTCAGTTGAAACAGTTCTACTGTTTCTGATTCTAAAGAGTCCTATTTAAGAGTAGGAGGTTAGATGCAAATATTTGTTTCATCAGTTTTATTATTATTATTTAGTATTTATATAGTGCCCACATCTTCGGCAGCACTGCACAGAGTGTATATACTATATGTATATACTATGACTATGGTAGGGACTAGATTGTGAGCTCCTCCGAGGGACAGTTAGTGACAGATACAGTATATATCTATATCGCTGTGTCTCTATATCGCTGTCTCTCAGAGGAGCTCACAATCTAGTCCCTACCATAGTCATATGTGTAGTGTATGTATTGTAGTCAAGGGACAATTTAGGGGGAAGCCAATTAACTTATCTGTATGTTTTTGGGATGTGGGAGGAAACCAGAGTGCCCGGAGGAAACCCATGCAGACACGGGGAGAACATAAAAACTCCTTGCAGATGTTGACCTGGCTGGGATTCGAACCAGGGACCCAGCGTTGCAAGGCAAGAGCGCTAACAACTACGCCACCGTGCTGCCCAGTTTCACCTCAGGTTTCCTTTAAAAATATATTGTACATATTTGTCACACATAACATATAATTTTGTGAGATGGAGATTGATTTTAGTCAAGACATGTATTGATCTTGGTCTGTATCTGTATCAGTAGGCAGCCATGTAGTACAGAAACTGACCATGTTTCTCGGAAAGCAGGCAGCAAAACCTTTCTAAAGAAGCTGTTATGGTAATATTCTCAGAAGTGTTGGCTGACCTAGGTAAAGCAACACAAAATATTGGCCAAAGCATACTGTTTGGTTGACACCCTCTTCCGGAAATCTTTATTACAAGAACTTGTGTTCCTTGCGGGAGTATAGGAACATGTATGTTATGTGCACTATAAATTACTCTTCTGTAGAAGAGCTTGGCTCTCTATAAAATACTTATAAAAAATGCATTTCATATTAAGTTGTTCCTTGCTTTACGCATTGCATTAATAATCCATTTCCTTCCTGAAAGGCATATGGGAATTGGCAACTTTAAAATAGGTTTTCAGTGCATATCAATATGACTGCAATACACACTTGGTGTATTATCTTCGTAATTTATTAACGAATTGTGCTTGCACATTGCAGCTAACCAGGTTATGTTTGTTGGAGGACTGGGCCCTCTGTTGCAGTCCTATGAAAAGGACTGGACACTCTCCTCTTTAGATAAAAATTTATTTTGGTGCCTTCTAAGCAGATAAGAGGACAGACCCCGGGTTTAACCTCTTTGCCGGTTATCCCGATTCGCCACTACCCGCCGCCCCCCCCCCCCCAGACCCCTGCACAGCCTGGCCAATCGGTGCCAGGCAGCGCTGAGGGGTGGATCGGGATTCCCTCGGACGTCCATGACGTCATCCCGTCCCGTCGCCATGGCGACCGGGGAAGCCCAGCAGGAAATCCTGTTCTGTACGGGATTTCCTGCTTTGTCTGATCGCCAGAGGCAATCGGAGTGGGTGGGAAGATGCCGCTGGGCTCGCTAAATGATTTAAAAAAAAAAAAAAAAAAAAATGCTCTGCTGCCCCCTTGCCGCGGGAATTGGACCGGCAAGGGGGTTAAGCCTCATCTACACGGTACAATTTTCCTTTAGATAGATGGATCTATTCGATAGATCTAATAAGAAATTGCATTGTGTGTAGACGTCCAAATAGATTCAGATCAATTTTGTGATAGATTTTGCTTTAAGTACCCAAAATCTAACACAATCTAATTGGAAATTATCTAATAGATCTGATCTGATGGAAAATTGTACTGTGTAGATGAGGCTTTAGAATGACAACTTACGAGACGCTGCACAGGCAGATAATCGAAGATCCTTGCAGTGGATACTCAAACAAGATTACAGTTCACCAACTTGGTAAACACATCTGTGACTTATGCTGGGCATACGTGGCTCGATTTTTTACCGCTCGATTCCACACCCGATCGTTTTCTGCGCTTGAGTATGCAGGCGATTATCTTATCTTCCGCTCGTTTTTCTTATCTTTTACCATTGTCCTCCATGCGGAAACGATTGGGCCGGAGATCGGACATGTCGGAAATGATCCATCGAGCCATCTAAAGGGCTCAGAATCGAGTCGTGTATTCCCAGCATAAAGGGACCCATACACTGGTCGTTTTTAGCCACCGATCGTTCAGAAATCGATTCTATCAAATCAGCCGATCGATTTGCATGCAATTTAATTTCGATTGATTTGATCTGACTGGATGGAAAATTTCTGGCAGCGGATCGATGGCCCATAGAGTTGCATTGGATCTAATGGTCCTATAATGCATTTAGATCAATTTCCAATAGATTTATTTATGAAATCTATTGGAAATCTGTTCCTAGTGTGTGGCACACATCAGATAGATTCCTGTCAGATTCGACTTGACGGGCATCTGACAGAAATCTATCTGATGGTCGAATCTGCTGCAAATCTAGAAGTGTATGGTCACCTTAAAGTGAACCTAAAGCCGATCAAAAAAAATGAGATGAACTTACCTGGGGCTTCCCTCAGCCCCCTGCAGCCGATCGGTGCCCTCGCAGCTCCGGTCCGATGCTTCTGGACCCGCCGGCGACGACTTCCGGTTTCGCCGTCACCGGCCGACAGGCATGGGAACGCAAATGATTCTTCGCGTTCCCAGCCTGTATATCACCCCGTATGCTGCTATTGCGGCCAGGAGGTCGCAATAGCAGCATAGGGGGCGATATACAGGCTGGGAACGCGAACAATCACTCGCGTTCCCATGCCTGCCGGCCGGTAACGGCGGAACCGGAAGTGCTCGCCGGAGGGTCCTGGAGCGTCAGAGCGGGGCTGCGAGGGCACCGATCTGCTGCAGGGGGCTGAGGGAAGCCCCAGGTGAGTTCATCTCATTTTTTTTGATCGGCTTTAGGTTCACTTTAAAGGGAACCTGAATTGAGAATACAGATACTACCTTATGGGGAACAGCTGATTGATTTCTGGAACCTAGCGTTCTTGTTTCCATTGTATACATTATACAGAGTAAAGGTGGCCACGCACCATACAATTTAAAAAAAAAATATCTTTTCAATTCACGAATTGCAAGCAATTTTTCTGACGGATTGTAACATTTAAAAAATCCGACCAATGTACCACACACATTCAATTATGACAATGATTGAAAACTCAGGAAAAATTGCTTGGGATCTGTACATCAAGTAATTGTCAATCTACCATACACCATACAATTTTGATAAAAATTTATCAGAAAAATCCAACACTCCCAATCTCCTTTTATCAGGGAAAAATCAGGAAATTTGAACAGATTTCTCAAATAAGTCTTGGCTAAAAGTCATAGTTGTTGTTGTTGTTTCTGGGCATTATGACTTGAATCCCCTCTCCACCCAACCGCCACCACATGTGGACCTTTCCATGGTTTTATGAAGAGGAAGGTGAAGATGGGGGAATGTTTCTACTGTTGGACTCTTTATTAAGTGAATAAATAAACGAACCTTTGAACTGTCAGACTGTGTTGCTTTTGTGATTAGCAAATTTGGCTTCAGGCGGATTGCTTGGTACATGCTGTACTGTTTAACAAGGTAAAGGTTGTCACACCTTGTTGAAGCTAGTGACATTTGAAATGTACATGTTCTTGTTTTGCGGACAAAGTGCCGGCTGCTTACCTGGTAGCAGTGTTCCGGCGAGTCCTCCAGGACGGCCCTCCTGAGATTGTGTAAGTCTCCCCTCCCAAAATTGGAAACACCTCAAAGAATTAAAAGCAATTAGTATAAATCCCTCCCCTGCACAATCTCCTCCAGTTTTAAAGAAGAGAACCAACTTCCACGAACCCATATCATATCACTAACATTATTAAAAGGGCCGGGAACTAGGCGGCCATCCTGGAGGACTCGCCGGAATACTGCTACCAGGTAAGCAGCCGGCACTTCCTCTCTACGTCCTCCAGGACGGCCCTCCTGAGATTTAGCGAGAAGAATTACCTTAGGGTGGGATAACAGCTTGAAGAACCTTCCGACCAAAGGCCTGGTCCTGGCTGGACAGGAGCTCCACTCTATAATGCCTGACAAAAGTAGAGTGGCTAGACCAGGTCGCTGCTCGACATATCTGTTCCAGGGAAGCTCCCGATCTCTCTGCCCATGAAGTTGACAAGGATCTAGTTGAGTGTGCTGTAATGTGGTCAGGCACCTGTAACTGAGCTTCTGCATATGCTAAGGATATTACCTGTTTAATCCATCTTGAGACCGTAGTCTTAGATACGTGACCCCCCTTTTTGGCCCCACCAAATGCCACCAAGAGATTGGTGGAAATTCTCCACTCTCTGGTTCTATCTAAGTAAATCAAAACAGCTCTTCTGACATCCAGAGTGCTCAACCTCCTTTCTTTATCATTCTGAGGATTAGACAAAAAGGAAGGAAGAATAATATCCTGAGTTCTATGAAAGGCTGAAGCCACCTTTGGTAAGTAAGCTGGATCCAGCTTAAAAATAACTCTGTCTGAGTGTACCACCATATATGGATCTTTTATTGATAATGCCTGGATATCGCCAACCCTGCGGGCTGAAGTAACGGCAATCAAAAACGCAACTTTAAGCGTAAGAAATTTCAACGGAACAGTATCTAATGGTTCAAATTTATCCGAGGTTAGGAAATCCAAAACTAAGGACAGATCCCAAGGAGGGACTATTTTCTGAGGGATTGGCTGAGAACGTTCAACTGACTTTAAAAAGTTCTTAACAAAAATGTTGGCAGACAACCGTCTGGACAGAAAAACCGAAAGTGCCGATACTTGAGCCCTTAGGGTGCTAACCGTTAGACCCAACTGAACTCCATGCTGCAAGAATTCTAAGATTGAACGGATGTCATCTGACCTGGAAACATCCTTCTGCTTCCAGGTAGAGAAAGTAAACCAAACCCTGTTATACTTTCTCCTGGTAGTAGGTTTTCTACAGGCTAATAACGTCTTAACCACATCGGTAGAGAAACCCTGATTCATTAGCATCTGCTCCTCAGGATCCAGGCAGTCAGCCTTAGGAACTGAGGATTTGGATGAGCCTGGCCATTCTGTAAGGGCTGGAACCCACAAGAGCGTTTTTTTGAGCATTTTGGCAGCGCTGCGATACGCTAGCGTTTTGCCAAAACGCTCAGCTGTTGTTAATGGATGGGGCAACTTCCACAGGAGCGTTTGCGTTTCCCAGAAACGCAAACGCAGGACATGCAGCATTTTGGGAGCGTTAGCGCTTCAATGTAATGTATTGAAACGCTAGCAGAAACGCTCAGCAAAACCTAAACTGAGCGGTTCTGCTAGCGTTTTGCGGTTCAGCACACTGTAACAAAATGAAAAATAATTCACAGGACCAATCAGGATCAAAACGCAAAACGCTAGGCACCCGCTGGGGAAAAAAATACAATGTTGCAAAACACAACCCAAAACGCGCATGAATCCGCTTGCAAACCGCTCAGACAAAACGCTAGCCGTTGCGTTTTGCGTTTGCGGTTTTCAGTGGGTTCCAGGCCTAACAGTAGATCCTGCTTGCACTGCAGATGCCAAGGACCCTTGATCACTAAGGACTGAAGTAGGGGAAACCAAGCTCTCCTTGGCCACCAGGGGGCAATCATTATCACTTCTGCCCTCTCTGATTGAATCTTTCTGAGGACCCTCGGTATCAACTTGAACGGGGGAAACTCATAAAGCAGGCCTTCTGGCCAAGGAATTGACAGAGCATCTATCCTGCTTATTGAAGAGGAAGGATCCAGGGTACAAAAATCTTCTACTTTTGCGTTTTCTGGATTGGCAAATAAATCGAGAATGGGGACACCCCACATTTCTGTGATCTCCTGAAAGGTCTCCGGATTGAGTTCCCATTCTGACTCCTCCATCAACTGTCTGCTTAGGGCATCCGCCCGCCTGTTTAGGACCCCTTGAATGTGGACTGCCGATATGGATTCTAGATTGGCCTCTGACCATGTCATGATCTGTGACGTCAGGTATTGAAGATCTGGTACCCTGGTGCCCCCCTGTTTCCTGACGTAACAGACCGACACAAAATTGTCCGAGAACACCTGAACCTCAGAGTTGGTGATCACCGGATGAAGGGCCTGGAGACCGAGCAGAATTGCTCTGAGCTCCCTGAAATTGGAGGACCTGCCCGCCATCTGCTGACCCCATGTCCCCTGAACCTGGTGACCTAGGCAGTGAGCCCCCC
This sequence comes from Hyperolius riggenbachi, assembly GCF_040937935.1. Lineage (NCBI taxonomy): Eukaryota > Metazoa > Chordata > Amphibia > Anura > Hyperoliidae > Hyperolius > Hyperolius riggenbachi. The sequence goes on from NC_090647.1 coordinate 284,933,224, forward strand.
AACCCCAGGCGCTCGCATCTGTGTACAATTTCAGTGGTAGTTCCTGGGACCACTTGCGTACCTGACTTAAATTGACTGGCTGAATCCACCAAAGTAATGAGGTCAACACCTGTGGTGAAACAGCTGTCTCTCTGTCTAGTGACTGATGATTTCTGTCCCAGTTTGTTAGGAACCAGGTCTGAAGATCTCAAGAATGGGCCTGAGCCCATTCCACCGCCGGAAAGGCAGATGACATCAGACCCAGTAATGACACTACTTTTCGAAGAGGTACTAAGGGTTCTACTCTGATCTCCTGAACCTCTGCCATTAATTTGACTATCTTCTCCCCCGGTAGAAAAACACGCCTGACCGTCGTGTCCCACCTGAGCCCTAAAAAAACTAGACTCTGCACAGGATCTAAGTGGGATTTCTCGTTGCTTACTATCCATCCCAGCCTGTTTAAGACCTGAAGAGAAAAACCTAGCTGCTCTAGCAAGGCTTCCCTTGTCTCGGCAATAAAAAGAAAATCGTCTAAATAAGGTAGAACCCTTACATTGTGGAGATGTAGGAAGGCCATAACCTCTACCACCTTCGTGAAGATCCTTGGGGCCGACGAAATCCCGAACGGAAGGGCCCGGTACTGAAAGTGACATACTGAATCCCCTGCCTGGATCGCGAACCTCAGAAATTTCTGGAAGGACGGGTGAATGGGGATATGGAGGTAAGCATCCTCCAGATCTACCGTCGCCAGGAAGGACCCTGGAGACATCAGATTTCGAACAGGCTATGCTCTCCATTCTGAACTTCCTCTCCACAATGTAAGGGTTCAGGGGCTTCAAATTCAAAATCATACGGAATTTCCCTGACTGTTTCTGAATCAAAAATATTTTGGAATAGAACCCCCTTCCCCGTTCCTGACTCGGAACTGGAGAAATGACGTCTTTCTGCAAAAGAGAGGAAATCGAGTCCATCAATGCTGCCGCCCTGACCGGGTCTCTGGGTACTGACGTGATCGTAAACCGGGAGGGAGGAGGGGATACAAACTCTATCCTGTAACCCTGCTGGATGATCCTCAAAATAAAATCGTTCTGCGTTATTTCCCCCCAAGCTGGAGAAAAGTGAAGCAGCCTCCCCCCTACCGGAATCTGAGCGTCATTTTGAGGGCTTAGCTGTGGCAGAGGTAGAAGTTGGTTGGGGTCTGTTGAAAAGGAATGGTCTGCCTCTACCTGCGTTGTATTTTGTCTCTGCCCTTTATCGGACTGTGATTGACGAAAAAAGGGCTTCTTAGTCTGAAAGGACCGTTTCGTCCTTTTCTTTTTATCTGGAAACTTCTCTGTTCTGTCAGAGGATCTCTCCAAGACCGAGTCCAAATCCTTTCCAAACAATAAGTCCCCCTGGAATGTCATTCCACAGAGCTTTTGCTTGGAAGCGATATCCCCCTCCCAGGTATTCAACCAAACAGCCCTACATGTTGAGTTGATTAAAGCAGCCGTCTTGGCAGCCGCTCTGAGGGACTCAGTAGCTGCATCTGCCAAAAACGCCACTGACTTGATAACAGGTAAACTCTCTAAAATTTCCGCGTGCGGTGTACCCTCTTTTAGATGCTTCTGGAGCCCCCGAATCCATTTATCAAGATTCCGGGCCACACAGACTGAAGAAATAGCAGGTTTGAAGGAAAAAGAGGTTGAGTCCCAAGCTCTCTTAAGTAAAACCTCTGCCTTTCTATCCATAGGGTCCTTCAAAGACCCCATATCCTCAAAGGATAGGTCTGTATCCTTTGAATATTGGGAAAGAGGAGCATCCAATCGAGGACATTTAAATAACGACTCATGCTCCTCCTAAATTAAAAGGAAATCTGCGTTTGAATGACCTGGGTACAAATAGTCTACCCTCTGGGTCCTTCCATTGGGCGGAAATCACACTCTTAATGGCCCTATGGACAGGAAAAACTCGTGCACCACGATCTTCCAGACCCCTATAAATATCATCCTGGGGTGTAGGTGCAGTTCTAGGCTCTTCAATCTGCTCTGAGTCATAAACTGCTTTTAGGAGTTCAGAGGTGTCCTCGGCATTAAATAAGTATCTAGGCATTCTAGCCCCTAATTGATCCGAACCCTCTGACTCAACCAAACCTCCGTCCTCCGACTCCTCAGAAATATCCTCTAACGATAAGGGAGATGAATCTTCCACCCCCACTGGATAAGCAAGAGGTGCCGCACCTGCTGGGGCTGTCGGCAGGACTGGAGTCGGAGGTTCCACAACTACTGAAGAGCTAGTCTGAGGAACCTGCGACTGAGAAGTCACCACTATAGGCTGGGGAGCAGGTAAAGGAGGTAACACTGCTGTAGGCTGTGGCAAAGGCAACATCTGTAATGGGCAAGGAGGTAGAGCTGCTCTAAATGCCGAGAAGGTCGTAGCCAATTCCTGCTTCATAGATTTCATTAAATCTAAAAGCGCCACAGTAGTGCTCTCGGGTCTAGGAGCATGAGATTTTGACCTATTATAGCAGTCTAGACATAAGGTTTTAGAAGACCCTTCAGGTAACCTAGATCCACATTTAGCACACTTATTTGTCTTGCTGGTGCTCTTAAGTGGCTTCTGAAAAACAGAAAAAACAGTAATCCAGAAGACAATCAGGCTACTGAGCTAATCACCGAACAGCAGTAATACTATAGACATAGTATAGAACCTTACCGGCTGCTGAGAACCTGACTGCTCCGAGGTATCAGCCGGAGGAGTCTGCTGCGTCTCTGAAGAGGGCTCCCCTGACTGCTGCATGGCCCCTCAGAGATCGTCTGCTTCAAATGCAGACTGCACGGCGTGCTGGGAAGTGCGCGTTGAAGCCTACCAGGCGAACTGAAGGGAGCAAGGGCCGCGTCCTGCCGATGCTGTGTCTGTCTCCGACAGCCCTCCGAGTATCGGAACGCCATGACGCTAAGGCCGTCCCCTATTTGCCTGGCGGAGCGGCCGCGCCTGACTGACGTCATCCTTCTGCGCCGCTGCTCGGAACAGTCCTATGCGTCATATCCGCCGCTTGTCAATGCGGAAGTGACGATGCGCACACCCAGCCGCCATGCCGCCAGAGGCAGCGGTGAAGATAGATGGAGTCCTCCGACCCCCTCCGCTCCAAATAGTGGTTCAGGTAAAACACTGCCCATTTTCCTCTACTCAGGTAGCGCCCAGCACAGACCCAAACCGCTACCTCTGTACAAATTAAAAATCTTTCCTCCTGGGTTTAAACTAGTAGGTGCCCCAGGCTCCCCTACCACCAGGAACAATCCAATAGGTGCTTCCATGTGGGAGTCCAGGAAACGAACAAAAAACTGGAGGAGATTGTGCAGGGGAGGGATTTATACTAATTGCTTTTAATTCTTTCAGGTGTTTCCAATTTTGGGAGGGGAGACTTACACAATCTCAGGAGGGCCGTCCTGGAGGACGTAGAGAGGAATTATTTGCAAATGTGGTTTCTAATTTGGTATTCCTTCTGGTTAGCTGCAACATCAGTATGACTGAGTAATCACTGGATGTGCTAAATTTAATTTACGCTGTAGTACTTATGCACCTATGTTTGCATCCTATAGTATTGGCAATGACAGGGTAAAGCCTTCTGGATGGCTAAGGGACATTTAGGCTACTTTCACACAAAGACGTTGCGTTTTAGGGGACGTTAAGGTCGCATACCGTGCCCCTAACGCAACGCGGGTTGGTGTTGAAGTTGGACATCAGATTGAGCTGCGTTATGCAGCTCTCAAAGCAGCCGCTCCAGGATAGTGAGGGAAGTCCGGATCTTTTTTAAGATTCGGATCATTTGAATCGGATCATTGAAAAGATCCGGATCTTTGAACCGAATCATTTTACTAGGGAAGCAGACTGGGTGAAGTGACTAGCAGGACAGGACTTTCCCTGCACTGTACATTCTGTATGTTCCTGTTTCTTCCAGATAGAAACCTACTATGAACCGAATCTTTCATTGTGATGATACGGATGATTAGACTCACAAAAAAGATCCGGATCAAATGAACGATTTGTTCATGATTTGGACAACACTACGAGTCCCACCACGAGTCACCACAGTGCAGTGAATATTAATTAGCCATGTGGCTAGTCACTGAGCATGTGCAAACAATCTAACGCAGCTCTATAGGGGTATAACGTACAGCATGCTGCAGTTTCATTTATGCAGCGTTATACCCTAACGCAACGTGCACTGTGAACAGCACATTGATTTTACAGTGCTGTGAGTTAGGCTGCGTTACTGGCTGCTGTAACGTGGGACTTAACGTACCACTGTGAAACCAGCCTTATGGCCGACTTATTTCTAGTGTCTGACAGTATTAAACTAGATTTAAAGAACCACTGTAACGAGAGAGATATGGAGGCTGCCATATTTAATTCCTTTTAAACAATATCAGTGGCCTGGTACTGATAGCCCTGCTGGTCTATTTGACTGCAGTAGTGTCTGTCAGATCTGACAAGATTAGCTGCATGATTGTTTGTGGTGTGATTCAATGTCAGAAACGCCTGATCTGCTGCATCATGCTTGTTCACGGACTATGGCTAAAAGTATTAGAGGCGGAATATCAGCAGGGCTGCCAGGCAACTGGTATTGTTTAAAAGTTAATAAATGTCAGCCTCCATATCCTTCTCATTACAGTCTGCTCTCCCCTCCCTTCGTGGCCGCCACTATATTGATTGCCTTATTTAAACCAGCTGTGTCAGACTCCTGCAGCAGGACAGACTCACCGGGTCTCTCGCTGCTTGCCTGCTAGAAGACCTCAGATTGCATGACCCACAAAGCCGCTGTGAAGAGGAGAGCGGTGGCTCCCATTGCACGTATACCAGAAGTATGTGCAAAGGGAGCCGCAACTGTCCTCTCTTCAGTGGCTTTGCGGGTCTCGTTATCCGAGGTCTTCAGGCAGGCGAGTGTGTCTTATGGTCAGGAGCGTCTTATAGTCTGGAAAAATATTAACTGGTCTAGAAACGCAGTGAGATTTGTTGCATGTAATACTAAATTATTTTTTCTATAAGCATTATATTTTCACTCTTAAAGTAAGGTTAAATGTGTCCTGGAACTAGGCTTTTTCACTGATGGGGAAGTAGCTGAATATAGTGCAGTATAAAGTCCCAGTATATAGAGGAACTGTTGTACATCCTGTTCATGTTCTGTGTTCACGCATGTTTTGAAAAATGATCTGACATCCCCCTCTTGTCCGTATCTGCATTTTGTAAACATTTCAAAGTCTCAGCTGTTGCTGCCTGTAGAAGTCAGCCAGTCAGCAGAGGGCTTGTTGCTCAGATTTGTGTTTTGGAAGAGCTTCCTTGGAAAGAGTAGTATAACCAGGGGTGTGGGTGTCAGTTTTGCTGTTTTTGCATACCCATTTCTGGTTCACATGCATAGAATTCTTGGCTGTAATTTGTGCAAAAGCCTAGTGGTGAAATTAAACATGCGGAAACCTGACTGTTCAAGGTACAGATTGCTTTGCTAAGGAAGATTAGGGAGATTTCTGTGTCTATTCTGTTTGCAATTAGGGAAATACTGTACAGCTTTGTTTTTACCGGAAGGCTTGGAGCCATGGATGCCCTACATGTTTTGCTGCAAAGTTTATGCTTCCAGATAACTTGTCAGTAAGACTAGCCGGAGTTTATATCTCTAAGGCTCTGTTCACACTACACGCATTGCCATTCGGATTTCGGCAACGGGTGCAAGAAGCCGACACGCACGACAACAGAAGTGCATAGACTGCACTGTCTGATGTTCACACTGCATGCGCTGTGAACCAGTGCGGTCCACAAACGCATGCTGCACGCATTTTTGCCCAAACGCATGGCTGTTCCATTCACTACAGTGAATGGGCATCAGCCACGCAACACATGCAAACGCAGATGGCGTGTTTGTACACATTGCATTCCGATTGCATTGCCATCTGTGTTTGGTAATGTGAACTGGGCCTTAGGCCTCTTGCACATTACATGCGATTCCGATTTGCAATTTTTTTAATCGGTACTGCATGCTGTTTTTTCTTTTTTGTTCTTCTTTTGATAACATCCATGGAAAATCGCAATTGCAAATTGGATTTGCAGTGTGCAGGGGGCCTAAAGCTTAGTAATGTGCTAAGCATATTCACCACTGTTTGTCTGTCTATCCGGGTCTGGCGTAAAGCTACGTACTCTGCCACTTGGTTATTTTTCTTTTATATAATTTGTTTTTTTAATTAAAACTTCTATGCAGTTGATCTATGTAATGGATCAAATTGTATAATGTGTGGGAATTAGTGTAAGGGACCACCATGAGTTGAATAGAGATGGTGAATAAAGATAGCCTTTTACTGCTTTTTAAATATAGGGGTTTTAGCTTTTTTCTTTTCCTTTCTTTTTGTGAGTGTGAGGGCAGCGCTGGGTGGCTGCCTGCTGTGGATGGCGGGTTGCTTTGGTAATGCGTGCGAGTGGTCTGCGTTGACCTATGGAGAGGAGGGTGGTGGAGCTATCAAAGACTTAGAGAGCTGCTAATGCAGTTAACTTTTATTCTTTAACATGTTATGGAAATCCGATCAGATCTGTTGGGAATTATCTATCGACCCATCTATCTGATGGGAAATTACATGTGTGCCAGGCATTAGATTAGATGCACTTTGATTAAATGGTTTAACCACTTTACCCCCACGCGTACGAATTTCTCTGTCCCTTTTTCCATCCTTTAACCCCCAGGGACGGAGAAATCCGTACTTTCCGCGCTCCCGCTCGCTATAGCGCGCACTCCCGCGGGTAAACACGCCGCTGGCCGCTCGCCCGGAGATCAATGAACGGGAAAATCCATTCACGTTCGTTGATCTTAAGGCCCATACACACGTCGGATTTTTGCGAACGACCCGTCGTTTGAACGTTCCGTCGTTCGCACGTCAAATCCGGCGTGTGTACAGACTATCGTTCGGGCGATAAGACTGGTTTTCAACCAGTCTAATCACCCGAACGATAGTCTGTACACACGCCGGATTTGACGTGCGAACGACGGAACGTTCAAACGACGGGTCGTTCGCAAAAATCCGACGTGTGTATGGGCCTTAAGCCCCGCAATGATCCGCTGCTTATCCGCTAAGCAGCGCAATCATTGTGAAAAAAAACTTTCTCAGCCTCCTAGTACTTCCTGCAAGCGTCCGGAAGGAAGGACGCTTGCAGGTCGCATTAATTAAAGTTACTGTTGCCATATTGTGGCCAAATAGTAAAACTACACCCTAAAGCATTTTTTACATACAAATAAATTAGTTTTACACTAAAAATTAACTCCTTACCTCCCGCACTCCCCAATTTTTTTTTTTTTTTTGTAATTAAAAAAATAAATAAAAAAATTACAATTAAAAAAAAATACATAGTTACCTTAGGGACTGAACTTTTTAAATATGTATGTCAAGAGGGTATAACACTGTTACTTATAAACTATGGGCTTGTAATTGGGGATGGATGCAAAACTGAAAAAAAATGCACCTTTATTTCCAATTAAAATATTGGCACCAAACATTGTGATAGGGACATAATTTAAACTGTTTTATAACCGGGACAAATGGGCAAATGCATTTCATGGGTTTTAATTAGAGGCGCTTAATTTGAATCCTTGTGCAGATTGTTTGATACTCCTCCCTATATTGCCTGATGAAGCGGGGTTGAACCTGCGAAACGCGTTGCATTTCTTTTTGGAGTTCCTAATAAATGTGTTTGACTGTCTGAATCGCAGTCGTTGTCGTGTCTGCTTGAGGGAGGTAAGACCACCACTTCCTCCTTCAATTTTGCCATTTAAGTTGGTTTTTAAGCTCATTTAATCTAATCTTATACTTTTGGCGCCTCTGTTCATTGTATACATTTAGAATAAAATAATTCTTGGCATAATGTCCCACCTAAAGAAAGCCTAATTGGTAGCGAAAAAAACAAGATATAGTTCATTTTATTGCGATAAGTAATAATGAAGTTATAGACGAATGAATGGAAGGAGTGCTGGAAGGTGAAAATTGCTCTGGTGGTCAAGAGGTAAAACCCCTCAGTTGGGAAGTGGTTAATTGAATGGAGTTAAACAAATAAAAAAAAAATACTACTAGTATATGACGACCTTTCCTCTGACCAATAACTGCCAGTGTGTGTGGCCAGCGTTAGAGCACTCAGCATGATCTGTGCTTCCCCTTGCCATAGTTTTTTTTTTTTTTTTGCGCTCAGTGCATGGATTGGGTTTAGAAAACAGTATAGACAAACTAGGAAATTGTCATTTTATTATGCAAAACTAAACTATTGAATTGTCATACATACTGTGCTTTTATTTTCTAATCCTGAAGAGGAAAAATGAATTTTGCTTTGTACAAAATGTATTATCTTTGCAATTAGTTGATTTTTGGCACAGTATTGTTACCATAAAGTTTAACTTTTTTACTTCCGGGTGTTTATCTTTTTGTTATGGTTTCCTCTTTTGGTTATGCATAAGTGTATTTCACCAGTTTCATTAAAGTGGTCTGAAACTCAATTTCCCCTTTGGTAAAAGATTTACAGCCTTAAACCTACTAAAAACATTTTTTTTGCAGCAGCACAGCATTCAAACAATTAAACACAGCACTTTGTTGTTCTGCAGTGGAAAGCTCCCTCAGCTTGTGATCCTCCTAAGGGCTCTTTCACACCAGAGCCCTTTTTGTGCGTTTCAATGCAAAGGCAATTATTTGCGTTAAAGGAATTCTATTAAACTTTCATTATTTCTGTACGCATTATAAATCATTTTGCCAACAACAGTAAGAATGATCAAAGCCTATATTTTTGCTGTGCAGCTTCTTAACTCTTTAACTTACTGTCTGTGTCCCCTGAGAAGACTGACGGGGAATTGGGGCAGTTCATTTAAGAGGGGGATCCTCTTGCTGCGTACAGCCATGCTTTATTCTATTGTGATGCTCCTCACACAGCAGAGCGACTTATGCAGCACACGATCGGCTCATAAAGTTACTGAGGAGCCCTCTCTCGCTGCAAGACTGAAGTAGACTTCCCTGTTCTGAGCTGCGTAATCAGTTGTATCTACACAAAGGTAAACATGAGCTGGAGGAAGGCACTTCATTGCTCTGAAGAGAGCCTTAGAAAAAGATTTATTATCATAATAAATCTTCCTCTACACCTCCTCTTCAGAGCAATGATGCGCCCTCCTCCAGCTCATATGTTTACCTTTGTGTAGATACAACTAATTACGCAGCTCAGAACAGGGAAGTCCACTTCAGTCTAGCAGCGAGAGAGGGCTCCTCAGTAACTTTATGAGCCGATCGTGTGCTGCATAAGTAGCTCTGCTGTGTGAGGAGCATCACAATAGAATAAAGCATGGCTGTATGCAGCAAGAGGATACCCCTCTTGAATAATGAACTGCCCCAATTCCCCGTCGCCGTCAGTTTTCTCAGGGAACACAGACAGTAAGTTAAATAAAGACAGAAGAAGCTGCACAGCAAAAATATATGCTTTGATCATTCTTACTGTTGTTAACAAAATGATTTATAATGCTTACAGAAATAGTGAAAGTTTGATAGAATTCCTTTAACCGAGGTAAAATGAAAGTCCATAGACTTTCATTTTACCTTTCACACCCGACGCTGCGTTTCGGTGCGTTGCAGTTCGACACACCCGGGGAGCGTCGATTCGCCAGGAGCCGGCGTTTTCCGTCAGGTTCAATTAATAGCTACCGTCGCTGATTGCGTCGCACTGCATATTCCCGACGACACGCCGCAGGGCATATAACGCATGCATCAAACGGCTCCTGCACGCCTTAGGGCTCGTTTCCACTTGTGCGGCGTGCATCTCGCAGACGCACACCGGCAGTGAGCGGGTGGGCGGGATCGCAGGCGAATCCCATCAGCCGTGCCATGCACGGCTATGGGAATCGCAGCCTCCGCTGCTATTTCTGCGGGGGGTTCCGGCCGAATCGCTTCCGCAAGCTATTCGGCCGGCGGCGCCGTTATTCCCTATGGCAGAGTTTCCCTGCACGATTTGGCTGCGGGGAAACTCTGCGGATTCGCGTCAGAAACCGCGATAGTGGAAACTGGCCGTAAGAGGTGATAACCTCTTTTGTTTACATTCCTCTGTTGCTACAATTAGTTACAGCCAGCCACCTGCTGAAACGGAACTGAGCTGACAAGCAGAGACGTATGACAAATTATCAAGATCGCTGCTGTATTTATATATTAAAATCTATGAATAAAATTGTACTTTTAATTTGTAATCAGACAATATTGTGCACAAAAGCAAATATGATAACTAAATGGGTAATAAAAAGTAGGAAATCAAATTTTTATTGAATGTTATGTGAAAGTTTTTTTTTTTTTTTTTTTTTTTTATACCATTTAATGTGAGTTTGACAGAATATAAATGGCACTGTGCTACATAATAATAATAATAATAATAATAATAATAATAATAATAATTCCTTTTTTTTGTATAGCGCCTTTCTCCTGTCGGACTCAAAGCGATTGCGAGGCAGCCACAAGAGCGCACTCAGTAGGCAGTAGCAGTGTTAGGGAGTCTTGCCCAATGAACTCCTTACTGAATAGGTGCTGGCTTACTGAGTAGGAAGAGCCAGGATTTGAACCCAGGACTCCTACATCAGAGGCAGAGCCCTTAACCATTACACTAATCAATTTCTGACATAGTGAGTCATGGTCAAGCCAGCAGACTCCTAGCTATACCTAACCTGTAATCATTAACTAACCTCATGGTTTAACAATGTTTTGTTAGAATAGTTTAGTGTTTTGGCACTTCCTTTCCTGTAGTATAGTATTCTCATGCTGTAGACCAATGACCTTTTATCTCTTGTACTTCTTAGAAATGCTGGTACTTCATGTATCTCCTATGTGCAGATCATTCATGGCACATGGTCTAAGACTGTATTTTCAGACTGGTCTAGAATAGTGAGAGCTGGGACATGTTATACATAGTTTGCTTTCACTCATAAGGTGTATGGAATACACAATATATCAGGTGGAAATAATAAACAATATTTGTGTTCTACAATCTGTGGAATTGTATGTAAATCCTTTTACTGCCGATCCATATTCTTTTAAACAGATAAATGGGAGAAGTATGGCATATTGACATCTGAAATGTTTGAAAATGCTAATAGTTTATGTATATGTTACGGGCAGAACCTGAAGTCTGGACACTTTGGATCTGGCTGGTCAATGTGCAAAGAACTTCTAAATTGACATTTAGTGGACTTTGGCTACCCAGGACGTGCATTTACGAGGACTGGCCAGCCAAGTTGTGAAGAAAGGGGAAAAACATAAACGTTTAATGGCGATATCTGCAGTTCCCAGACCCCTCAACACGCTCCCATTTTGCCCCAGTGTCTGTCCTCTTGCCTCTCTATGCTGCACCTTTTTCCTCCATTCCCCATGTCCTCTAACTTTGATGGAAGGGGAAAATAGACAGGGCAGCCCTTTCAGTGCACGTGTGGCTTCTGTCTTTTATTGCAGCTACTGTGTTGCCGGTTTTCACCACCATATAGGCAAGTTTCATTTGGCAGCCAATACTGGTAACGCATGGGCTGCAATAAAAAGCTGTAGAGGCCACACAGGCGTGCTGGGAAGGCTGCCCTGTATATTTTCCTCCTGTCAGAGTAAGAGGACATGGTGAATGGAGGGACCAGAGATGCAGCGTGGGAAGGTGAGAGGACACCAGGGCAAAATGGGAAAGGCAGTTGCTGCCGCTGAATTTTGCAGTTTTCTCCGAGACTTGGCAGGCCAGCTCTCATCGGGTTGGGTTCTGGCTACCAAAGTATCAAAGGAGCATGTTCTTTGTATGTTGACCAAATCAGTTGGTCACTTCGGGTATTGTCTGTCCAGATCCTGAAGTGGCCAACTTCATGATCTGGCTGCGCCATAAAAAAGTTCCGATGCATCTTGTGGTGCGCTTTATTTTTCTGTTAAATTGTAAATTTGGATTCCTATGTTTTTGGACAAAAAGACAGTGACCTGCTTCCTGTCCCATAAAGCATAGTGCATGTGTTGACATATTTGTGTTTTATGTCATTCTTATTGACTGCATTTTTTTAAAATGTGATGCTAACATGGAGATATCTTGAAGAATGGACAGTTCTTTGCAGGGCTGTGGAGTTGGAGTCAGTCGGGGAGTCTGAGTCGGGACAATTTTGGGCACCCGGAGTCGGAGTTGGAGTCGTTGATTTCATAAACTGAGGAGTCTGAGTCGGGAGTCGGATGATTTTTGTACAAATTGTTAAGTATTAGACTAAGGAGTCGGGGAGTCTGAGTCGGGCCATTTTGGGTACCCAGAGTTGGAGTTGGAGTCGTGGTTTCATAAACGGAGGAGTTGGAGTCGGAAGATTTTTGTACTGACTCCATAGCCCTGGTTCTTTGTGCCTGGTTCTTTGTGCAAAAGAAAAACTGCATTGGAAAGATGTTAGTCTGGTTTTAGTAAGGTCACATTAATACTAACTAGCAATATTTCTGGACTGCAAGTATCTTGTAGTGCTTATAGGTACGTGCTATTCCTCAGATATATTTCTGTGTGCCTGAGGGCACACTAAATCTTTATGTAAAAGACTTTTGACTTTTAGCCAGTTTGGATCTAATCCCACCCTGCTGGCATCAAATTGCCTGCAGCTGAAGTGATGACAGACCTTCAGGCACAAATTAAATGTCAAACATTTAACTACTGTGCTGAAGGCTGCTTACATGAAGTTAGCCCCTATGTTCATAAAGCCCAAGCTTCCATAGCTTCACAGTGTCATATCACATTGTATGAGATATTGTGGACATTTTTTGTTCTTGCATGCACAACCTTATGCATGACAACAAAGTGCTCTTTGGCCTTTATACCCATTTAGGCAGGTTAACAGTACCCAGCTGTCATGCTTTCTGCTCCCTTAAGGCCTCTTTCACAGTAGGATGTTGCGGTTTGATGCAACGTTAGTCTCAACGCAAGTCACAACGCAACGCCCCCAAAAAGTCGCACTGCAACTTAATGCCCCGTTATCGTCGCATACAGTAGAGCATACAGGCAATGAAAACTGCTTCCAAGTCATTACTGAGCATGTTCAAACAGTCTTAATGCAGCTAATAATGTGTATAACGCACAGCATGCAGCACTTTCACTTAACGTGCAGTGTAAG
>NC_090647.1:284951328-284975677 GCF_040937935.1 Hyperolius riggenbachi
TGGGGACCAAAGATGGACAAGAAGAGAAAAGGTAAAAACCGAGAGCCCAATATTGTATAGTACCTTCGATATTCAAAAAGTATTAGGCCTCTTGCACACTGCACGCGATTCCGATTCAGATTCCACTTTTTAATCTGTTTTTACATCCGATTCAGATTCCGATTTGCAGTGTGCAGGGAGCAAACTGCAAATCTGAATCTGAATCGGAAGTAAAAACTGATTAAAAAGCTGCAGTGTTCTCCCCAGAATTTTTTTCCAGCCGGGTGGCATGAAAAAGTAGCCGGGTGGGGGTGCGGAATTCAGGGCCGATGCAACTCTGCTTACCGCTAAGGGTGAGGAGGAAAAACGATGACAGCCGGTGCTTACCAAAATTAGCTGGGTGAAGCACCCCTGTAAAAGTGCCTGATTAGAACACTGAATATTTGTCACAGTTATAGTTGCATTTCATACTAGGGGTGATCATTGCATTTAATGTCGGTTAATTTCATATCATACAAGGGTGTTTGTTGCATTTCAAAAGGGGGGGGGGGGGGATTTTTGCTTTTCATATGGATGTTATTTGCTGCTGGTGTCGAGGGGTATTGCAGATAGTGTACAGGGGTCAGTATTATACTAAATTATCTGCAATACCGCTGGACCACAGCAGTAAACATCCATATGAAATTACATGCATGTGAACTCTGCAAGAATCACTCCCCACCCACACACTGCCCTTTCAAGCCGCCTGCACACACCTTCAACACGGGATCTGTGTTCCATATTTACTTTTTTGCATCAGTGGGCAACTTTTAACAGACTTTGCCCAACTACCACAACCAGATTTGCGCTTTTTACTGCTCTAGGCCAACTTTTTACAATTGTAAATCAAGTAAGGTATATCAGCACTTCTGACACAGACAGCATTCAGCACCATCCTCCATCTCCAGCAAGTCAGCTTATCTAAATTGCAGCTGACTGCAGTCATTGTTTGTTTGTTTTCCCAGGTCCCCTATAGCTTGAAAGCTCTGCAGACTGAAATATATCAGATAAAAACTGCTCCTGCTCATTAGTAGACACAGAGCTCTCATACCAGTTCCTGTGCAGTTCTCCCAGCATCAGAGCAGCTTGTATTGAAGAGAAGCTGGAGAGGGGGGCGGGGCAGCAGAGCTCAATGCCGTGCACTGCCTGATCTTATCTGTGCACTGAGTCGGCCTCGGAGTGGATTCGGAAGGGATTGGACTGGCTGCTGACATTCATGCAGCCAGCCCAGGACAGAGGGAACACATTGGTTTCGCTGGGTGTGAGAGAGAATCTGCCCGCAGCTTCAGGCTTTCTCCACACAGAGGGCCTCCCTCTCCCCACACAGCAGTAGCCTGCCTGCACTACACTATCACACTAAATGTGTATATCCGGACAGCCGCCTTCACTAGCTGAGCTGCCTGAACGTTAACACATGTGAATGCATTGCAGACACAGGCAGCCAGCAAAGTGGGGCGGACTAGCAGAGTAGAAACACAGCACTAGGGAGAAGCTGAGTCTGACACTCTCCACGAGGGACTAGGAACTCTGCTCACTCCCGCAGTATGCAGAGCATGGTCCCGCCCCTTACAACCCGCCCAGCCAATCACTGTACCAGGAGAAGGTCACACAGGCAGAGAAGTCTCCTGCAGTGTATATAGCGGAGGCTTTCGGTATTGTCTGAGACGGCCGCTGATAGCAATGAAGTGCTCATGGCTGCAGTTTTACAGCACCACTTTTTTCTAGTTAGACGGGCAGGAAAGCAGGTGGGCGGGCATTCAAATCAGCCGGGCGGCCCGCCCACTTAATTAGGCCTGGGGAGAACACTGAGCTGAATCTGAATCTGAATCGCGTGCAGTGTGCAAGAGGCCTTAAGAATGTGAAATTATGCTCACAAACACAGGGTACCACATAGGCAACCACTGTAATCGCAGGTGGGGAGAATTGTTACCTGATCCCACTCAGGTTTAAGAAGTCGCTCTCTGTAGATAGGAAAAAGGCGAGGTAACACCCCTCCACCCAGGGTGGAGGCGCTCGGCCACGCTACAGACTTTTTGGAGTTTCTCCAATTATTGCCTGATGAAGCGGGACTGTGCCTGCGAAACGCATTGCAAAGTGGAGTTTTTATGTTTTTTTTTTATATAAAATAACAAATCCCTGCCTGTTGTTTCATCCTATTTTGGCGCCTTGGTTTAAAATTTTCAACATAAAATTTTTGGACTTTGACTCACGACTGAGAAGTTAAGCTGCTGCTGGTCACTTTTCTTTTCTTCCTCCCTTTTTCTTTTTCATTCTTCTTCCCACCTGATTCCACTCCCCCCCCCCCTTTTTTTTTTCCTTTTCTTTACCATTTTAGTCAGCACTATTACCGTAGCACTTACATTTTGTCTATGTATCAGACCATGATGTTAACTCAAACCTGGCCTAAAGAATGCTGTGTTGAATCCACTTCTCTCTTCTGGGCTGCATCAGTTGCTTTATTTATCTGAGTTTGGGGGGGGGGGGGAACCTTCTTTTGGCATCAGTTTATTAAAGGACATCTGAATTTTAAGCAATACCAGTTGCCTGGCTATCCTGCTGATCCTCTCCCTCTAGTACTTTTAGCAATAGACCCTGAATAAGCATGCAGATCAGATGTTTCTGACTGAAGTCTGACTGGATTAGCTGCGTGCTTGTTTCTAGTGATTCAGACGCTATTGCAGCCAAATAGATCAGCAGGGCTGCCAGGCAACTAGTATTGTTTAAAGAAAATAAATATGGCAACCTTCATATGCTTCTAGGTTAATTTTTGTTTTATCAGTCCACAGAACACTATCCCAAAACGTTTGTGGTAGTGTTCTGTGGACTGATGAAACAAAATTAGAACTGTTTGGACCCATGGATCAACACTGTTTGGAGGAGGAAGAACAAGGCCTATGAAGAAAAGAACACCTTGCCTACCGTGAAGCATGGTGGGGGGGTCAATCATGCTTTGGGGCTGTTTTGCTTCTGCAGGTACAGGGAAGCTTCAGCATGTGCAAGGTACCATGAATTCTCTTCAGTACCAGGAGATATTGGATGAAAATGTGATGCAGTCCATCACAAACCTGAGGCTTGGGAGACATTGGACCTTTCAACAGGACAATGATCCCAAGCATACCTCCAAGTCCACTAGAGCATGGTTGCAGATTAAAGGCTGGAACATTTTGGAGTGGCCATCACAGTCACCAGACTTAAATCCGATTGAGAACCTCTGGTGGGTCCTAAAGTAAGCAGTTGCAGTGCGCAAGCCTAAGAATGTGACTGAACTGGAGGAATTTGCCCATGAAGAATGGGCTAAGATACCCGTAGATCGCTGCAAGACACTTGTGTCAAGCTATGCTTCACGTTTAAAAGCTTTTATAACTGGAAAAGGATGTTGTACTAAGTACTAAGAATGAATGTCACTTGGGGGTTGAATAAAACTGATAATGTGAGCACAGAAAAGACATTTGTGGTTATTTCACTATAAATGTTATGTTATATTTGTCTGACTTACAAGTGCCTCATTGATTTAATTGTAGACAAGATGACTGAAATGATCAAAATCTGTGTCAAACTGGCCAAAACACTAAATTTCAGTGGGCGTTGAATAATTTTGAACACAACTGTACCTTGCCAGAAGATGGGACACCAGTTCAACTGGGGAAAAAAGTATTTACAAACACAGCTCTGTTTTTTGAATAGAATTTTTTTCCAGTTGAACTGGTGTCCTATCTTTTGGAGAGGTAAGAAAATACCTTTTTTTTTTTTTTTTTTTTTTCTTTTTTTTTTTTTCTTTTTTTTTTTTAATATGACGTTTATGCCAATAGGAAACTATTTAATTCTCTGGGTGCCTTCATACCCACAAATTGCACTGCTTTGGCAGCTGGTGTCCTGCATCATAAGAATTTTTTTTTAACTAATGCGAGGGGGATATGGAGACTGCTTTATTTTCTTTTAAGAAATACCAGTTGCCTGGCAGCCCTGTTGATCCTTTGCATCTAATACTTTCGGCCATAGACTCTGGACAAGCATATGCTGATCAAGTGTTTACAACAAGATTAGCTGCATGTTTGTTTTTGGCATTGTTCAGACACCATTGCAGCCAAATAGATCAGCGGGATTGCCAGGCAGCTGGTATTGTATGTTTGTAGTGGTCATGAGACAATGTCTTCTAGCAGGTCAAGTCAGCAACACCAGACTCATATGCTTAGTGCATGTTGCTGAATAGCAGTGGGTGGAGTGCTTATTTCATAATCGCGTTAACTTATGCCTAAAATCTGATGTGTGCTTTGATAAATGTATGCTTTACAAATGTTTTCCCTGTTCTGCAATCTGATGTTTGGATTTAAGATTCCACTTTTGGTACTTCTACTTGTGTGGTGTGTGCATGTGTGATGTTTTCAGTACTTTCTTAAATCTGTCATGATTTTATCCCTGTAGTATTAATGTTTTTTCTTTCCTCTTTAGGAGCTGAAGAAATATGAAGTCACCACTCTAGTGAGAGTTTGTGATGCCACATATGATAAGGCTCCAGTAGAGAAGGAAGGGATTCAAGTGCTAGTGAGTATTTGTTCTATTCACAGTATCTAAAGTGGACCTAGTTGAGATCAGTTAAGGCTGCTTACACACAGGGACGTTACAGGCGCACGTTAGTGCGCCTGTAACGCTCCCCCAACGCACAGCAATGTAACACAAGTGGGCTGTTCACACAGCCCACGCTGCGTTACATGTAACACTGCACGTTGTCCGGAAAGTGCAGCATGCTACGGCGTTAGAGCGGCTATAGCCGCGTTAGACTGTTTGCACATGCTCAGTGGGGGGCAGAGAGGAGGCGGGGAGAGCCAGCTACAGTAGCCGCGCACATGGCTACCTAATATTCACTGCACTGGCGGCAGCTGATTGGCCGGAGGGACCACGTGATGCGGAGTGTCTCGCTCCGCATCACGTGGTCCTGCCGGCCAATCAACGCCACTCTGGGAGACCTTATAGGGATAGAGCCGCCTAACGCAGCTCACTCTACCGTCCTCTCTTGCAGCACCATATGTTGTGTTAGGTGCACGTTATGCGACCTTAACGTGGCACCTAACGCAACGTCTTGGTGTGCAAGTAGCCTAAAGCAATGTTCAGCAGCAAAGCTATGGAAATCAGTATTTCATACTGAAGGAGAAAGTTCATTTTTGTCATTACAGAAACTGAACAAGAACTGTAATGCAATATAATTTTTCTTAAAGTACACCACTGAGAGATTTACCACAGTAGTGTGAAGCTTCTGGATAATCAAGATGCTTTCTGTATCTTTTTACTCCCCACAGTTCCAGCACAGGGTTGAGTAGGTTTCTTCAGTGTGCAAGCGAGGCAGTGGACAAGCATATCTGTAGTTGGCATGCATGAGTAAGGTCTGCGCATTCTCATTACTTGGCACCTTGGTTGCTACTGGTAGCTGCAGCTACTAAATCTTTCAAGCAGCTTGGCCCTTAGTGGATCCATCAGTTTACTCTGTGTAGCCCTGTAGCAAATTGCAGCACTGTACAAAAAAGAAAACCTGTGACACAAGTTACTTACATCAGTACTTCAGAGGGAGGCTTTTCCAGTCCTACTTGAGTCCACCGTTGGTCGCTGCAGCGAACCTGTGTGTGAATGTGTGGCCAAACGTGTGGCCTGAAGTAAAAAGCTGTGCACAAGTGGCTTTTTTTATTGTGCATCTAACTTTTTCTCCTAATTTGCCTTTACGTACACTATTTAATAACCGGCCCTCTTGGTGCTAGTCAAGGTACAAGTAAATCTCCCGTCACTTGCAGTAGAGAACAGAGGGGCTTTGAATGTCACACTTTTGTAAGTCATAAGGGACAGCCGTCTCCAGCCAGGAGCATGCTGGCAGTGCTACAGTTCTGGCAAACTGTTTTAACTGACAAAATGAGCAAGGTTACTGTAAAGAAAGCATGCACTAAAATACAGTGTTGTATGTTAACAAGGAAGTAGTGTGTTTTGTTTTATAGAGCTAGTATTTGAGCCACAAAGCTGGAGACAGCAATTTGAAAAGGGGTTTTTTAGATAAAAGGTTTGGGTTCCGGAACATCCAAGTCTAAAGGTGAGGAAGGTTAGTTGGACAAAATAGACAAATGAACTTTGCCTGAGTGCTTCGTTGGCAGTGTTTATTATTCCAATAACAAGACGGTGGTGTTCTACACTGCTAAAGTGTATTAAGAGATCAAAAGGAAGATTAATGTACCAGACTGTAGCATGGCAACATGAACACCACAAATAACTATTAAATTCGCCTTCCTTTCAGAGGACAGCATAGAAATTTAAATAGGCCAGCTACTAAAATAACATGGTCTGCTCAGTTAGCTGAGATATGCAATGACTGAAGCCAACTCAGGAGCCTAAGAGATGCAAATATAGTGGCATTTGATATTTGAGGTCTGCTTTGTAGGTTTGTAATTAGGGGTATAACCTTGATAGTCTTGATTACTTTTCTGTTTAAGGTTTGACTTGACTTTTAATCAGCCATTATATTACTGTCACATGAATCCATTGTTTGATTAGATCAAGTGTCTGTACAGGTATTTCCAGTTCTACACAGAGGATGCAAGGATTTTATATTTCTCATTTGGCTAGGTGCTATTGTGTTGTGCTTTTCTTTCCTCTGCTTGGGAAACAACCTGCTGCTCTGCCAAATATGCATGTCTATATAGGGATCACTGGTTAGACAGACAACAGTTAGGCTTTAACACATAAATCTGGACATTTCCAGTCCAGTCTAGTACTGTCCTGCCAGTTTTGCATCAGTTTTATATGAGTTTTACCTGACTGGACCGGAAAGGTACACCTTTTATGTGCGAACACACCCATAGAAACACATACAAAATTGACGGGACCGGAAATGTACAGATTTGTGTGAACACATCCACTGAAACGCATGAAAAACTGACAGGTTTGGACTAGACACCTTGTGTGATGCAAGCCTTAGGGTTAGTTTACACTTGAGATAAAAACCGTACCCTTTCGGTCCACTTTCTGGAGCGGACAAAAAAATGTATTAATGGATTGCAATGTTAAAAATGCTGGCTGCCTTGACTTGCACTTAAAAAGATCTGTTTGATACGGTCCGTAAAACTGAGAGGAGAGTCTGAACTTGGCACTGTTTTCTGTAGTGCGGATCCCCACGGAGGCAATGAAAGCCAATGCAAAAAACGTATTCGCCATTCCGACACAGAACTTTGCAATCAAATTGTATGCCAAAGTGTATTGCCTAAACTTCCTGCTCCTCCTCTCAGTGCCATCTTTGTGGACTTCCTGTTTATCGAGCCGGGCTACAAACATGACTACCAAGTGTTTTGGGAGACCTGATATTGACTTTACAGGAGCACTCAGAGCTCTAACAAGTAATCCTAGGTACAGTGACCAGCATCATTATCCATGACCTTTTACATAATAATTACATAGTACATTATCGAGGTCTTATAAAGTTGAAATATAGCTTGGTACAACACAACCACATCTGTTTTCCCTTCCTATTGGACTAAATAATGCCCAATACCATAGTAAAAACGCCCATTTAAATGTAGACTTTTTCACCATACATTTTAAACAGACTGAAAATATGTGCTGCAAGTGGCAAAAAATAGTGAACAGCTGACATACAGTAAAATCTTCTTATAGTAAACTTCAGAGGACCCTGGCAAATTTGTTTACCATATTAGGTTTGGCCATACATTGTGTAATTATACAGGCACATGGTTGGGACCTGGGAATGGAGTTTGCTATTGCTAGAGGTTTACTGTAATGACATTGTGTGTGTGTGTGTATGTATGTATGCATGCATGCATGTGTGTGCGGGTCTTTCTCTCTTTCTCCTGGCGGACTCAAAGCACCAGAGCTGCAGCCACTAGGACGCGCTCTATAGGCAGTATCAGTGTTAGGGAGACTTGCCCAAGGTCTCCTACTGAATAGGTGCTGGCTTACTGAACAGGCAGAGCTGAGATTTGAACCCAGGTCTCCTGTGTCAGAGGCAGAGCCCTTAAAGGACTTACGAGGCCAAATACAAAAAAAAAGTTAGGTACCTGCATCCATGTTTGAATGCATGGAGGACGCCACCCGCCCCTCCGGGCAGTTCCGCTGGGTCCCCTCAGTTCAATTGTGCCTCCCCCCCCTCCCCGGCCGCTCCCGACCCCACAGCCCGGGTCAGGCTCTCCGACCTCTTGTGGAGAGCCGCCGGGGCTGGCCGCGACTGCGCAGTCTGCATAGACGCGAGTGCGGCTGCACAGCTCTACCCCCCCCCCCGATCTACGCACAGGAGACAGCCTGTAGTGTGGATTGCAGGGGGGGGGAGGCCCTAGAGCTGCGCAGCCGCACTCGCGTCTATGCGGACTGCGCAGCTGCGGCCAGCTCCGGCGGCCATTTTACAAGAGGCAGGAGAGCCTGGGCTGTGGGGTTGGGAGCAGCCCAGGGGAACAATTGAATTGCAGGGACCTGGCGGAACTGCCCCGAGGGCGCGGATGGCGTCCTCCATGCATTTAAACATGATGCAGGTACTTTTTTTTTTTTTTTTTGTATTTGGCCTCGTAAGTCCTTTAACCCATTACACTATCCAGCCACCCCAGGCATCTTATTGCCTGGGAAGCTCCTGTGCTTCTAATATCAGAGACCCCCAGTGTCATCCTATCCATCTTCAACACTGCTTTCTGCCCTGGCATGTGATTCTGGTTGGTGCACGCAGTTGAGTGGAAGTCCTGGAACCAGCAAGCCAGGGTTCTCCCTTTGTGTCCCGAACCATGATGTCATCCCTATTACCTTCTGTACACGCTTCAGACTTGAAGTCAAACATAAAATGGCAACCTGGCTTTTTTCTTGACATCGCTGGACTTCGTAACCAGTTCAGTTGCACGCATAGAATCATCTTGTGCTTAATTATTATTATTTTTTTTTTTTAGGATTGGCCATTTGATGATGGAGCTCCACCACCTACACAGATAGTTGATGATTGGTTGAATCTTTTAAAAAACAAATTTAGGGAGGAACCAGGCTCCTGCATTGCTGTACACTGTGTAGCAGGATTGGGCAGGTAAGTCAGCTGCGACTAATGATGATCAGTTACATACGGTATATTTCTGGCTTGCATGCACATTTAATGCAAATGGTATGTACATATTTTACTGCATGAGAGCCTTAGGAGATTGTGCTGATCCTAAGCCCAGCCCTACTATGTTGTAATTCTCCATGTTTACAAATTATAAATGCAACACTGCATAATCGGTCCTCGCTTTGTGTCCTTTGCACCTAATACAAGTAAAAGTGAGATCATGAACAGAGCATAGCACTTGCATAAATCTCATGCTACCCCAAGAGGGCACTGCCTGAATTAAAATGACTGTATTTTTTGCACCAAAAGACACACCTCAGCATAACATGCAGCGAGGTGTAGAGGATGAAAACCAGGCAAAAAAAGGAAAGTAATGGCAGGCGGCACCAGGTCTCTTCCTTTCTTCCTCTCCGCCCCCTCAGAGGTGTCTCTCCATCACCCCACAGCAATCACCGTACTCCCTGCAGTGTATAACAGCAGCGGAGCGCACTCTTCTGTCTGGTCGGCACACCTTCCTCTCCGTGCCCTAATTTTATCGTCTCTGGCACCCATTCTCTGTGACCCTATGGCATGTACGCATTAAGTACATGGTTCTAAGGTGACGGTGGGGGGGCGCCAGCAATGATGAAGATAAGACACAAAGACAGTGAGGAGTGTGTCAGCTGGAGATGTGCTCCACTGCAGTTATACTGTGACGGGACACACTGGTTTGCCATTAGCTTGGGGGTGGTGAAAAGAAAGTCTGGGGGAGACCTGGTGCAAATTATGCATTATTCAACCCATTACATGCACAGACTGTTAATGTGCCTCTGAAATATCATGCCAAAAAAAATGCCGATTTGTCTGTGTATGGTTTGCAAAATATTTTCAAAAGACACAGCATGTGGTGCATTTGTGATGAGTGATTGGTGTCCCATAGGTCTGCAAAATTAACATGTAGCAAATATCATACTTGTGATAGCAGACAGTGCCTATGGGCACTGGGGCCAGGAGTATTTAGGAAGGGGGGTGTTGCAGAGTCCAATGTGACAGCATGGCTCTGTACAGATAAAATGCTTGGCAGTACATCGCTTTGGGTAATGTCCTGATTTAGATGATAACTTTTACTGAAACCTCTTTATGTATTTAGCAAAAGTCCAAGGCAGCTGATGGAAATAAATGTAACCTTTCACAGCATCATTATGGCTGTAGCTTGTCGCTTGACCTAATTCTTTTTTTCTTGGTCTAGACAGATGATTTATGAAGAAGCAAGACTGATTTAATTCTTCTTGTTCAGTAGATTTGTGTATAGCTGCGGCAAGGGTTATGTGAAGCCATGAATCAGATTTTGCTTTTAATGTAGTTAATGCTTCCCTGGTGTGTTCAATTCCAGGGAGCTCCGAGGTCCAATACTGTGAAATGCGCACATCACTAATCTATGCACTGTTCTTTCAGGGCCCCTGTGCTGGTTGCTCTAGCTCTGATTGAATGCGGGATGAAGTACGAGGACGCGGTGCAGTTTATCAGACAGTAAGTGAGCTCATTAAAAGCATTTTTTTTCTCCCCCTCCCTGTCTCTTGCTTGTTTGTTTAGCTTTACCCCTTGAGACCTCAGCTGCTGGTAAACAAGGCTTTAGGCACAAGCTGATTGTTAAACTGCTTTTCTTGCATGTCATGATGAAGCCAGAAATCGGCAGCTTGTAGGAAAGTCTCTACCAGGGTCAAACTTATATCAATAATACATACATTCAAACACAACTTGGCCTCTAATATAACCTTTATATAGAATTTAGTAATCTTTGAAATTGGATTTGTTGCTGTTGGCAACCATGCTTTGCTTACGGTTTCTTCACTACCTAATTAACCACTTGAGGACCACAGTGCTAAACCCCCCTAAAGACCAGGCCATTTTTGTGGAAATTGGCCACTGCAGATTTAAGGGCTCGCTGCAGGGCCGCACAACTCGGCACACAAGTGATTCCCCCCCCCCCCCCCCCTTTCTCCCCACCAACAGAGCTTTCTGATAGAACTCAGTTGTTTAAAGACAGCTGAGTTCTGTGCATTGGTCAGGAGCTGTTTCCATTGGCTTCTGCTTACTGTGAGCCAATCACAGCGATCATGAAGTGTGTAATGAAAGAAAAAGGCTCTGCACTTTAAAGGGGCAAGAGCCTTCAGTACCAAATCAGCTAAATACACTTTGGTATTATTTGGGATTCACTCACCACTGTCTTACACTTAGATTTTTTTTTTTTGCCCATCCAATTTTGTAATGGTAATCTAATTCTTATTCACATTATCTATTATTATTTAGTATTTATATAGTACCATCATCTTCTGCAGCGATGTGCAGAGTACACTTAACTGTCCCTCAGAGGGGCTCACAATCTAATCTCTGTATATATTGTGTTGTGTATTTATCATGGTCTAGGGCCAGTTTAGGAGGAAGACAATTAACATATGTGTATGTTTTTGGGATGTGGGAGTAAACTGGAGTGCCCAGGAGAAACCCACACAGACACGGGGAGAACATACAAACTCCATGCAGATGACTGGGATTGGAACTGGGGACCAAGCGCTGCAAGTCGAGAGCGCTAACCACTATACCACCGTGCTGCCCACATTAGCTGACCGTGACAATATAAACAATATCAAAACGTTAGACAAATAACCTTTAAATATGTAATTACATATTCTCGGGGGTCCAGGTTTTATAAATTACACTTAAATTCTTCCTGCGCATATAAATACCAATATTTAGGTGGTTAAAACAATAAATGTTTGTTCCTCCAAGTTTGTCCATACCTCAAGATTTAAAAACTGTACAAATAGATTTTTCCAAATATTTAATCTTAAAACCTTTCCATCAAAGCAAATTGCCAAGGATGCCCTCCCATGCGTAGGATGGAAGAGAATCAAATTCTTTTTCTACCAGGCAATAAATATTGGTACTTAGCAGTAATTTAACGGAATCCTGTAAGTTGGAAGAAAAAAAAAGTTTTACTTACCTGGGGCTTCTACCGGCCTCCTGAAGACATCCTGTACCCATGTCGGGGCAAAATCCTCTAGTCACTCGCTGCAGTTCGGTTTGTGAGTCAGCGGGCCTCTGCGCCAGTGGGGCCCTGGCCAAGCGCGTTCTCTATTACGTCACCCCGAGCGTCCTGGGCAGGATGCTCCCAGCGATGGGAGCTAGGATGCCGTCGACTTGTAAGTCTGCGGTAAAGAAACTGAGCCACGACGGGGGATCGGAGGATTGTTTGTCGTGGGCACAGGGCAGCTGCAAAGGGCTGGCTTCAGGTCTGCTCTAACTACAACCTCATAAAGTATGGAAGTTGATTAACGTTT
The DNA here is from genome assembly GCF_040937935.1 of Hyperolius riggenbachi. Taxonomy (NCBI): domain Eukaryota; kingdom Metazoa; phylum Chordata; class Amphibia; order Anura; family Hyperoliidae; genus Hyperolius; species Hyperolius riggenbachi. Next base: position 284,963,731 of record NC_090647.1, read on the forward strand.
CATTAATGTCACACCTTTTGTAAATTCTTATAAAGGGTAAAACAAAGAATATTATTTAATCTAGATTTTCTTTCTCTTTAAATTATTCCTATTTGTATCTAAATTAATGGCAGGTGATCGAGTGGAAAGATTTGTACTAGTTTATGGAAATTTAGGTAGACCTTTAATTTTAATGATTGCAAATCCTCCTAGGTAGGGCAAGTGTTGGTAAAAATCATTGGTACCCTCCATGTCCTCTGGACTGCATGGCTGCATGTAATGGCGCCTGAACGTTATGAACAGGAAACAAAAGTTCTACAAAAGACAGGAAGTGACCTTTCTGAGGCAGGAAGAAAACGCACAGAATTCAACATTCTGCAAAACACTACTTTGTCGGCCAAATTATCGGCAGAAATTATCGATCGTACATCCACACAATTAGAAAATAATACTCTCAAACAATTTTCAACCCGTCCAATCAAATTTTGATAGAGAAAATGAACGATCATGCCCTCAAACGATTGCTTGCACTCAATAGGCAACAAAAACTTTGTATAAAGAAGCGGGTTTGAAAATTGAATGGTGGGTTCCCAGCATTCCCTGGAACACAAAATTGTTGAAATAATTAAATTTAGCAATGAACTGAAAAAGTAGCGACTGTACAAATAAGGCAGCACATTATTATACAGTATTATTATTATTATTATTTTTTATTTATATAGCGCCAACATATTCCGCAGCGCTTTACAAAGCACAATAAGACAAGGGGAACATAGATACAACTAACAAATATACAGCAGAGTTCCAAGCAGCACAAATATTGTTACAAAGACAGTAAACATTAGGAGGATGACCCTGCCCTTGCGAGCTTACAATCTATGTACATATATTCCTAATACACCTCCCGCGTGTGGTAGATTTTGAAACGGAATGGCACGGAGGGCGATGTCACAATCAGGGCAGTAGAAGCGTGATTCTTTTCGGACTTTATTCCCTTTGCTATCAGTCTTAGGTGGAAGGCAGAGAGTAGACCAAATCCAGGAAAAGGTCTGTGCAGGCGGCCGGCAGAGAATGGTCAAAATCCAGGCAGAGGTCGGTGCAGGCTCTAGGCAGAGAGTAGTCAAAATCCAGGCAAAAATTGGTAACAGTAAGGCAGAAGCACTTAGCATAGAAGCAGTTGGGAAACAATTGGCTATATTGTTAACATCCTGTGCTTTCAAATTAGCTTATCTGCCATGGCAGTCAGGTAACACAGGGGAGAGATCAAATTACAACTTGTGATTAGAGACAGATGAGGAGGAATTAGACTGGCTAACCTCTCTATACACATGCAGGCAGCATTTTTCTCTGTTTACCTTCTGTCCTGTGCAACAGATCAAGGTCCAGATTGGGGGGGGGGGGGGGGGGGTATTCAGACAGGCTAAACTCTCTATATACATACAGAGTGCATTTCTTTGTTTTCCTTGGGGATCCCGGCGGCTGGAAAGAAGGCTGGAGTCCCGCTGCACAGCGCCAATTGCGTGTGGCACTCCAAGACATCATATAAAACGGGTAATTGCCTACCCCGAGCAGAGCTCGGGATTACTGCTCCTGTCTCAGTTTTCCTACCCTGAGCACAGCTCAGGGTTACCGCCAGGGAGGTTAAACATTTTCCCAGCTGTTCTGAATTTAAGTAGAGCATATAGCGTTTTTCCAAGTTAATTTTTAAACTGCGTAAAAGTTGTCTGTACTTGTCTCCTTACTTGGTAAGTAAACTTAGTGTTTTTAGATAGTCTTGAACACCTAGGGAAAATTTCTCTTCCCCTAAACCACAGGTGTCCTTGCCATGAAAATGGCATCCTAAAGTGAAGCTTGCAGTGTGTTACTGCTAAATACACATATGGCAGACGTCAAGCATACTTTTCATTGACTGCATGCTTCACTGTATCTGATGTAATGTGAGGGTAACGTGTGACGCTGCTGTAGCCAAATGAAAACTGTAGTTTACCACAATGTGAAATTTAACAGACATGCATGTGTAACTGAATTTTTTTTTATTTCTGTCTAGAAAGCGAAGAGGAGCCTTTAACTCTAAGCAGCTGCTATACTTGGAGAAGTACAGGCCCAAGATGCGCCTCAGATTCAAGGATGCTAATGGACACTGCTGTATGCAATAATATGGAATTGAACGCAGCGGTTTCAACCAGGCCCTTGTGATCTAGGGCAAGATGAGATTAATGATCCTACAATGGAAGACCGGTCTCTCACCTCCGTCCTATCATAAAGCAAAACTTCAAGTGCCACATTCACCAAATAAAATACAGTTCTAGTTTGTTTTTAACCTACTTCCTTTGCTCGATGGACGGATGAAAGAATTTTTATATCCATATGTAACTCACATTTAACATCCACGATCATGGGAAGAGCTCAGGTATATGAAATGTATCTCTGCTCAAGTACCTATTACATTGGGACAGCAGCATCAATTTGTTATGTTCAGAGGGAGTCTTTGAAGAGATGGAGTGGAGAGATTTTATACAGATCATGTTTTTTTCAAATGCAGTAGGAAGATGTAGAGGCAGTTGATTGGACCAAATGAATGTGAAGCTGACAATATTTGTGTTTTCACGTATAAATATATATTTAACATGTGACTTTTCTTTTTTTCCTGCCAGTTTCAAGCAGGCTCCAAAGTATCAGCTCTTTGTAGCACATAATCCAAAGTGAGGCATGCAGGGCAGGTTGTGTGACTGAACATCTGTACTGCTCAGGGCCTTTCACCTCTTTGTGCTGCCACCGCCAGTCGTAACGATGCTTTGTTTGAACACTGCCTCTCAGCCTTAAGCCAAAACCCTCTGCGTTTTTCTATGGCAGCTAGTCAAACACTTAAATCGAAATGAAATTTTCATATCTCCACTCCTTCTGTCCAAAATAATCTTTCTGGTTTAAATGCCATATATTACAAGGCTGATGCCAAATCATAAATATGGTTCTGATTTAAACCAGCAGCCATTGTGTGCACTGTCTGTTAAGCTGCTGCTTCTGTCCTGACCAGCAGTCTTACGTGCTGCTTTTATTAGGCTTTTATGTGCAATTTCCCCCCATTACCAGCCTCCTGGTTACAGGAGTCGTAGGAAGTGTACTCTCTGTAACTGGCCTTGCAAGGTGCATCGCCTGCTGTTAGACAACAGGTTCCTTATAAATCCTGGTTAATGAGTCCTATTAAGATTGCAAGGAAGTGGTAATGTGTATGAGTTAATTTGCTTTATTATGCATTGTTTAGCGCAAGCTGCTGTGAAGAGGTGCATTGTATTCACACGTAGGGAAAGCGCTTCTTACACAATCACAGCCTTCACAGTTTCTCATACATTAACAATGTGTAATTAAAGTCTCCCAGTTCTATATAATGCACAATCCTGGTTTTCAGGACTGCATATAATGTACAAGCAAATGATTTGCAATATACTATCACTGTTATAGAACCTCATGAACTTGAAATGAAAATATCATGTTGCTGCTTAAAGGTCAAGGGAGTGATGCGTATACATACAGATATGTACCATCGCAAGATTTATGTCATCTGGCCCTGACTGGCTACATTTTCTGCATAGACTGTGCCCGTGTGTTTTACATATTTTCTCCCTTGTTCTTCACACAGTGGGAATGTTGTGCCTAAAAATCCTTTTTCTTCCCACTTGTTATAGAATATTACATACAAGGGTCAAGCAACAAGCGCTTGTCTCTTATAACTTATTTGTTCCCTCAGTCTGTTTGCTGCTTCTGTAAAACGCAGTGACTATGGGAGGTGTCGAGACAGAGATGATCTAAGTGTAAATCAATAAGTGCTAGAAAATTCCTGGATCTCATGAAACGTGTTCAATAAATTTTACACCTTCTAAATTCTGCGGTTTCATTGCTTCTTTATAGTACATTGATTGAAATATTAAACAGTAAAGGGGAAGAAAAAATGCTTCATATTTGGGATTAGGACAGCACTGATTTATATCAGGCTTTTTTTCTTGTGTGCATTGGCATTTCTCAATGCTTCCAGGAATTTGGCTGTTTGCTGAAGATGGCTGCATTTTGCTTACCTATTTCCTTCAATGTCTTTCAGTACTTCCTAATAGGTATAAGCTGAAGGAATCATAATGTGCCTCAGTGCAGCTGCTAGGGAAACAGCAGAGATTTCTATCAGAGTCCAAATCCTTAGCAAGAGATGCTGAAAGCATTCGAGCAAGAATAACCTTTTTCATTACTTTAGGATAATATCAGGAGTCTAATATCAGGTCTACAGTACATGGTTTCATTCACTTACTGACTCTCTTCTTATGTATATGAAAATACTGAGTTACAATCTGAATTGCCCACAGCAATTACTTGAGCAACAAAAGTTTGCTGCCGCTTTGTGTACTGCTTTGTAGTCCTTGGCTACCATAGTGTGAAGTGACCTCTCTTTACATTCCCTGGGTAACATTTGGTAATACCTCTTATTGTGTGGCCTGGGAGATCTGATGGAAGGGGTGTTCTGTAGCACTCTTACAAAGAGAATATGAAAACCAGATCATACAAACCTTTTCACAGCAAGTGGCGCTTTCATACGCCTATCGGGGATAGAGAGCTGTCCATTGTTCGGTAAGGTTGTGGAATGCAGTGCTTTGGAATGTAGCCACTTCTTCCATTTTTTTTTATTTATTTATTTTTTTAATACTCAACTAATCTTAACTCTAAAGAAAAAGTGCCCCTTTTTATTAGTTAAGCCTTCTTTTCTAACTGGTTTAGTGAAAAAAAAAGGTTCTTTAAAGCATACCTGAAGTGAGAGGTATATGGAGGCTGCCCTATTTATTTAACATTTTTAGGAATTGATTACAGAGACAGTGGGCAGCAAGGAGAGGAATGAACAATACATAGAGGATGAGGATCCAACATGGACACATCTCTGCTCTTCCTTAATGTTGGGACCCACTAGGACCAGAGCCATCCATTAAGGACCAGAGCAGTCTGTCCTCTATTCGGAACCAAAATGCGGAAACTTTACTGACCAGCGGTGAGGACAGCGTAAGTGCACGGCGGCAGTAATTAGTTGAAATCTACGTCCTGTCAGAGCTGCACAGCCACTGGCAGGACGTAGATTCCAACTGTGTAGTTCCAGAATAGGTAAACAATAACCTTCCACAACAAGCAGATGAGAAAAAAGAAAACCTATTGGTAAACGCCGACAACTTAGGTTTGGTGTTTAACTTAACCACTTAAGAACCAGGCCATTTTTACCTGATCTGTGCTGCGTGGGCTCTCCAGCTCACAGCACAGATCAGGATAGAGCCAGGGCGACCAGACTCCCTCCCACCCTCCCCCCCCCCCCCCCCCCTCTTTTTTTTTTTTTTTCCCCCACTAGGGGGATGTCCTGCTTGGGGGGTCTGATCGCCGCCGGCCGACACGAAAGGCCCCTCCGCAGTGATTTTTGGCCTTCCTGTCCTTCCCTCCCCTCTTTCCCCTGGGCGGCGCAGGACGGAGATCCATCCTGCACCGCCTCTAATAGGCTTCAGCCTATCAGACTGCGGCGATCCCCGGCCAATCAGAGGCCGGGGATCGCCGATCTCCTTTACGGCACTGCTGTGCAGCAGAGCCGTATGATGTGAACAGCGGGGATTTCTATCCCGCGTGTCAGGAACCGGCCTGCGGCACGCCTGCGTATACGGTTCCCGACTGCGGGTTTGACCAGATCAAGCGGGGAGCAGCCTTATTCGAGCTAAAACAAGGCTGGGACCCCTCAGAACACCTCACTGCCACCACTAGCGGTTCGCTAGACACTTCCACTCTGCTGTCGATTCCTCAGCGCGCACTCCGCGTTTTCGTATTCGGGTCAGCTTTGCGCTTAGGCCGAACACGGGAATGCCACGCACCCACACACACACACAGTTGCAATCTTACACTGTAGCGAAGCAAAAAACCACTAACAGTCGTTCCGAACTATACTGTTAGCCACTCTGCTGTCGCTACTTGCACTGCCGACAAGTCCTTTCAAACCCCTGTAGGAAAGTGTCTGTCAGAGTTCTTGTCCATAGCGGGGAACTTATCCAGGGGGATTCTGTGGACTCGCTCACCTTCGCGTTCTGCGGGTCCAGCAGACCGGTTCTGCTGCTGAAGTTTAGCCAGCTCCAGCTGGTGTCGCCGTTCAGCACTTTCCCTCTCGGCCTGGTGTTGCCGTTCAGCTCTCCCCTCCTCTGCCTGTCTGTGCAGTAGGATCAGCTTTAGGCGCAGTTCAGGATCAGCCGAGTTCAGTAGCTGTAGATCAGCTTCCAGAGATGTCATCTCCGTGTTCGGTGGATCATCCAGGACATCGTCTCCACTCGCATTCTGTGGCGGGAGCGATTCCTCCTCTGGCGTGTCATGAGCTGCATCCGCTGACGGTGAAGCACGGGCTTGCTCTGCCTCATCATACTCCTCGAGCGCACGAACTAACTGCTCCTTAGTCTGGCCGCTCACTGTCTCGATGCCTTTGTGCCCACACAGGTTGAGTAGTATCTCTTTGTTTTGCCTTGCATAGCTGGATGCTTTCTGAGCTATCGTGTTCCTAAAAAAAAAAAAAAAGGGAGCAGGGAAAGCAAAACACCAAGCGTGTATCTTTGAACAAAAAAAAAAAATGTATATAGATTCTGCACTGAGTAGACTTCTGTAGGCTAGTTGCTTCTAGCAAGCTTCCAGCCTTTAGTACTCAGAATAGCGAGCTAAACTGCGTACTAATGTACTAAACATTCCCACCACTGCCAGCCAATTATGTCAGGAACCGGCGCGCGGCACACCTGCGTATACAGTTCCCGACTGCCGGTTTGACCAGATCAAGCGGGGAGCAGCCTTATTCGAGCTAAAACAAGGCTGGAACCCCTCAGAACACCTCTCACTGCCACCACTAGCGGTTCACTAGACACTTCCACTCTGCTGTCGAGTCCTCAGCGCGCACTCCGCGGTTTCGTATTCGGGTCAGCTTTGCGCTTAGGCCGAACATGGGAACGCCACGCACCCACACACACAGTTGCAATCTTACACTGTAGTGAAGCAAAAAACCACTAACAGTCGTTCCGAACGATACTGTTAGCCACTCTGCTGTCGCTACTCGCACTGGTGTTTTTCGTACGTTGGGCCAGCTGCGTGCTTTAGGCCAACGTATGACAAACGCCCCCACACACAATGCAATTACAATTTCATATGGTAGTGTTGCTCAAGCATACAAATAGGCATGGACTTATACACACTTCAATCTCTTCTAGGCTATGAGTGTTAGTTTAGTACGGCAGAAGTCAAGCTTATTAAATAATAATGTATTCCAGGGGAAAAGGTGGAACAATGCAGAACAGAATATATACAAAAGATTACAAAAACAAAGTAAAAAGTTACAAGGATAAAAGTACAAAAATACACACAAAGCGATTTTGCTTGCCAAAATAAACGGGGAAATAAACGTACCAGCGTATCGATCTGGCGTTGTTGCGGGAGTACGCACTTCTGGTCAGGAACCAGGTTAGTTCTAGCCGTGTGTGCTACCTCCAAGAACTACAAGTTGTGGTTATCCTAGCTGCTATTTTATACTGTGGGATATGCCTGGAGGCTGCAACTTCCTTGGGTAGGGGAGGAACTAGTTTTTAATTAAATCTCTGACATATTCCATTTCCAGGTAAAAGTCTATACATCAAAAGATTGTGAAGTTAGGCTTTCAACTCCAGGTGGAAACTTTATTAAGGCTTTTTCCTGTCTCCGTTTTTAAAGTCTGCAGAGATTTCCACCCCCTTCCCATATATGTGATTTACAGGGTATAGTTGGCACCTCCACCAATAATTCAATTTCCTCACAATGAAAGTGTTTAACACACATGTCAACTTTTGGTGCAGCGACTCTTCCTGACTTAGTCTAGAGTTCTTCACTTCCTCAACAGAAGTGTAAATGATTCAAGTGTCAAGGACTTCCAACACTTCACTTCTGCCATTGTCTGATTACCCAAGCTCTATTTACTGAAGTCCTCTTTAGATGCAAATGTAGGTCTAGTGACCCACTCTCAGAGGACCTGCATACAGACTCAAAAGCACTTCCTATTGTCCTACAGTACACACAGCTTTCCTCAAAGCCAGAATTGCTTGTAACAGTCATACAGAATTTACATGTACATACAGGCTCCCATTAACTGTTTCCTGGAGCTAGGTGACACCTTCAAGAGCCAGACTAGCTTTTAGCAGACTTAGTAGACCAAAAAATGAAAGAAATATGTTCATGTATTCCTAACATCAACAGCACCCCAATATATCACCACACGCGTGTTTACATTTCGCCTGTGAGCCGCGATTGGAGGCTCGCAGGCAGTTCATGGAGACACCCTCCATGAACTGACATGGAAAGGCCGCTCGAACGAGGGGCCGTTTTCATGTAAAACCACTTAACACCTAGGTCCGCCAATCGGCTGACCCTGGTCGTTAAGTGGTTAAGGGTTAAACACTACCAGTGGCCTGCTTGTCCTGCTTATTTTTGGCTGCAGTAGTATATGAATCACACACCTGATCACACACAAGCATGAGGCTATTCCAGTCTGACTTCAATCAGAAACACCTATTCGATACAAGACAAGTGATTTTGGCACACACTCACAGCCATGTAGGACCTGACCTGGGTACCACCATAAACACTTAATGTTATTATGTTTTATAGGTGTGCAATATGATGTAAATGTAATTCTGGTGTCGTTGATACCCGGACCCCGAATTACTTCTCCCTCAGAGTTGCTTTGACTTGTAGGGGAATCGTTTTTGATGCTGCCCAGATTTTCAGCAGCAGCAGGGTGAGCAGTAATTTGTAACAGTATGTACGCGATCACCATGCTTGTTCATGGTCTATGGCTAGAAGTATTTGAGACAGATAATCAGCAGGACAGCCAAGCAATAGGCATTATTTAAAAGGTAAAAAATTATTGCAGCCTCCATATCACTCTTACTTCAGATCTCATTTAATACAAACTTTCTTCCAATAAAATAAATTTATACCTTATTCTCTGTTTGCGGTATAAGCAAGCTTTCTCTCCTGCTCTGCATAGGTAAAATGACAATTTTCCTCTAGCTGGGAAGAGCCAAGTGTGGATTGACGGTCACATAAAAGGACCAGGCTCATAAAAATGGTTCAGTCCTTTATGTAAAGTACTGCAAGAAGGAATCAACTCAGTGTAAATTTTAATTTTAAAATTGTTTGTGGACTTTGTATTTTTATAAATTTATTGTGAAATACAGGGTGGCATCAAGTACTAAATGTAGCTGGTATCCTGGAGACCTTATCCCGTTCAACCTAAGTTTTTGTCACATGCTGCCAAGTAAGCAGTTAATTTTTTTACTGTAATAAACCACTACATAGATGTTTAAAGCTACATTTGCTACCAACTATCATGGATGATTGAGCAATGTAGCCTGATTTTAGACACCATTCAAAAGTAAATGTCAGACTAGATATCTGAGAATCCTAGTAGAGATCGGCTGCTATAAGGTAATACACAAATACGTAGCTGGTGTGTCTGATGTCCATGTCTTTGCAGATATAATATCACAAGTCTCAGTACCTGCACATTCCATGAACTACAAGAGTATGGATGTCAAAATCTTTCAGGAGTGCTTTTATGTCTAGAAAGCCCAACAAAGCTTGTCAGCTGATATTAAATAGGCTAGATTTTCACATTTGAATCAGTGATTGGGCGAATGAAAATTGCCTTAATTCAAAACCTTTACGCTTTGCTGCCTATCAGTTCTTTGCCATATTAACTGATCAGTTTATATAGGATTAAAGATGACAACCCTGAGGGTGCAAGCTTGTCTATGGCTACTTTCCTGATGGACAATAAATTGCCTCAAGATGAATGTGGCAAAGGTGCTGGTGAACCCTGGAAGTGTCGCTTTGTAACTATTGAAAGCTACAAACTGGTTTCTTTCCTGAATTATGCACAAGGGCCCATTTCCACTAGTGCGTTGCGGAATCGTCGGGAAATCAACGCGGATGAAATTGCATGCGGGTGCGATTCCGCATAGGTAAGGGTATATGCGATTGTAACCATGTCACTGCCTGTTTAAATTAACGTGTTCCTATGCGGAATCGCACGCGTAATTGCGGGGAAAAACGCATGCCAAAAATGCATGAGATTTCCCTATTAAATACATGGCGTGCGATTTGTATAGCGGTGTGCGGGGAGCGAATTCTGACGGCTCTGCCATGCAGATTTTCCCCGTACACAAAAACGGAGCGCACAAGTGGAAACAGGCCCATCCACTTGTATTAGTTCAGCGAATCTGCATGCAGGAAACGCATGCAGATTCGCTCTAGTGGAGATGGGCCCTTACACTTAAAGGCACCCTGAAGTGAGGTGGATATGGAGGCTGACCTGTTTAATTTTAAACAATACCAGTTGTCTGGCAGTCTTGCTGATCTTCTGCCTCTAATACTTTTAAGGCTTGTACACATGTCCAACTTTTCTAACCAACTATCGTTCAAACTTGATGGTCGGATGATACGTTGATGTGTGAACTCCTAAACAACCAGCTGATAAGAGCCGGTTTGTCCGCTCCAACTTGCGGATCAGTTGGAACGACTGTGAAGTCGGTGCATGTGTACAAATGACTTCGTTGTTTAACCAGCTAAACAGCAAGTTGTTCAAAGTAATGCTGGGTTCATACGTTGCGACTTCCCGTGCGATTCGTGGGATCGATTTGATTATTTCCAACATGTTCGATCGGGTTTCGATGGATACAGCCGTCGATTTTGCATATTAAGAATGCAAGATCGACGGCTGTATCCATCGAAACCCGATCGAACATGTTGGAAATATTCGAATCGATCGAATCGCGCGGGAAATCCCAACGTGTGTACCCAGCATTAGAGACGTGCAAACATATACAGTTGTTTGATCCAGACCATTGTTTGTTCTGTACAGTGGAGAGTAGACAATAGCAACATTAGCAAGTTGGTTAAACGGCATGTAAATTGGCAGCTTTGTTGGTTAGTGTGTACAGGATGTTTGAACAACTTGCTATTTGCTCTTAAAGTTGTTCAAAAGACCAAACCAAAAGACTATCTGGCATTAAGTTGGACGTGTACCATACAGCCTGAACAAGCATGCAGATCAGAGGTTTCTGACAAAAACTTGACTGGATTAGCCTCATGCTTGTTTCAGGTGTGTGTTTCAGACACTACTACAGCCAAAGGGATCAGCAGGAGAGCAAGGCAACTGGTGTTTAAAGCTAATGGGAACCTGTAAAAAAAAAAAAAAAAAATCAGATACTTGACTGAGAGGGAAGACTCTGGGTCCTATAAAGCCTTCCCACTCCTCTCACGGATCCCTCATTCCAGTGCTGTCACCCCCTGTAGCAGAATTGCACCAATTGCTCCTGGAGGCTTTGGAATTTTTTGGGCGCCCTGAGTGCTTCTGAAGATGGACGGCTCCATTTTGCGCCTGTGTGAGCATGCTCTCACGTGCTCACGCATGCGCAGTACAGAACCGCCTGTTTGAAGCGGGAGGCGGCAGGGGATTCAAATGGGGGAGCCAGCGCTACGAGGGGACCGTTAGAAGAGTGGGATGGCTCTATAGGGCTAGAAGCACGACACATTCCATACAGGACTCGACCCTCCAAGGATGTAATATCCAATATTGTGTTTTATTCCATGATAGCGGATATAAAAGTATACAAAAATAGCACGACGTTTCGGGCAGTGGCCCTTTCTCAAGTGCTTAAACTTCTGGCATGATCATACCACATATATAGACATAACTAACACACCACACCCAAGGCATTGGGGGGCGGGCACATGCTTAAAAGATACTTAACCCTTTCCAGGCAAAGAGTAGCTATACCTGTCAAAGGAAACATCTGAGACTATAGTCTTCATTGAGGCCATTGGGTGATTGTGTCCCCTAGTTGCTCCATCCAAAAAGTTTCTCGTCTGAGGAGGGTGTTCCTATGGGGCCTACCTTCCT